>NC_056739.1:893474646-893649646 GCF_019279795.1 Protopterus annectens
TAATTGCTTAATCTAATAGCAGATGAATGTTTCAAAATTCTCTCTTTTAACATGCAATTTGTTTTTCCTACATAAAAAGAGGTACAGTGATGGCACACAGCTAAATATATGACATTATATGTTCTCCAATCTTCATACCCATTGAAACAATATTCTTTCTCTGTAAAGGGATGTGTAAATAAATTCTGATCCAGTATATAAGTCAAGTTTTACAACCTCTTCACTTAAAAGTTCCTCTCCTATGGGTCACTGTCTTTTGTATGCACCTAGGTTCATGACAACAAATGTCCTTCAAATTCCTATTTCTTCTTCAGCCAAAAGCAGGTGCATGCCCCACTATGTTACTTATCCTGTTATCTGCTTGTAGGACCTTCCAGTTCCACTTGTTGACCTCACATATACTACCCATAGCACTGCTATAGGTGACATCAAGCATGCAGTATTTTCACACTTACCTATAGCATTGCTTATACTAGATTCAGCTACATCGTGGGCCATTCTGTCCGAGAACCAAGGTTTGGCTCTATCTCTCCTATTACACCTACTACTGCTGATGGCTTATTGGACCTTGACTTTACTAAATCTCCTCTTCATCAAATTAGAACCCAGCAGCTCTATCTCCTTTTCAAACTGTGAATCACTTGTGCATAATCGAGATATCCTGTTAACCTGTCCCTTGACTGTACTATCAAAAGTATGTCTCGGGTGCATACTGTCAAAGGATTAAAGACTATTTTTCCAACAGTTCTTTCTATAAAGAGATGTATGTAGGTGCCCTGTATCATCCCTGCTCAGCTGTACATCTAAAAAATTGATGCGTTCAGCTGAATAATGCATGATAAACCTTAAAAAAAATCCATGCTATTTTCAAGATAAGCTACAAAGGCCTCCAACTCAGCTAGGGTACCATTCCATAAGAAAAAAAATATCGTCCACAAACCTAACATAGTAGCAAAGCTGCATCTTCCATTCATGTGCAGTATTAAAAATCACAAGTTCTTCCCAGTAGGCCAGAATGAGGTTCGAGTACGAGTTGGCACATGGTGTGCCCATCGCTATACCCTGTGTCTGTCTATAGTGATTGCCATAACATAAGAAAACATTGTTCTCAAGTAGGAGTCTAAGTATATCACATACACATTTCCTTTTACCTATCTCCATACTCATTTTGTCCATCAACATTGAATCTATGGCACATACGCCATAATCATTACTGATGACCATAAACAAATTCTTGATATCCAATGTTACTAGTGACACCTTTACTGCTAATCTACTGCTTTCTCTGTATTTGAATTCTACTCATGCAGGTAACACTGTTAATGAACCTCTAACAGAGTCATTTTACACTGGATTGCATGAGCTTGAGAAGAACGTATATAATTTGAAGCATTTACAGTGGGAATGCATGCATTTTGAAGCATGCCTGCACTATAGAATTATACCTAGAGGGCTACATGTTCTCTGTATGCCCACCTACGGAGACAAACACCCAGATTTATTGGCTAAATGGCAAAATATTAAGTTAGACTGCCATTATAAGTATATGGAACTCTTAACTGAGTTCTTTCTGCCACATGAAAAGGAACTTATTACTAAGATTGAGTCACTACAATCTCATCTGCAAAATGGTTATTCTTTTGAAGAGTCTTTATCTAAGCTCGAACCACTTTTTCAAAAAATAGTGCTTTATGACAAGCAGCTTCAACAACAGAAATCTAGGAAGCTGGAGCATGACTACTCTGATTTTACATCAGGGAATATTTTTGCTTGGCCTAAATGTGAACCATGTAGGACTGAATCAGTGAATGAGCATACAGCCTTGTCACGAGGCACACACACTACAGAAGCAGCCTCTTTTCAGCATCCAGCATCAGGCCCAGTTGTGGGCCAGACTACATTCAATTTGGTTGTTACCAATGGAGCAGGTGCTGTGGTAGCAGAAGTTTCTACACAATCAGCTAGTGGAGCTTCCTGTGACATCGCGGTTACTTCCAATACTTCAGCTGCTGATATATCTGCGCTGGGAGCCAGGCCCAAAACAGGCACTATGTTTTTTTCAATAGTTCCCCAGCTACCTGTGCAGGTAAAGATGACAACTCCATGGAATATGAGGGAGAAGCCCACATATTATGGGAGGAAGAGAAGGAAGCTGTCGATGGACAGCCTGCATTAAGAGGCACTGGTTTAGTTGTTAATTTATCTAATAAGACATTGACTCAGTTACAGCTACAAGTCTTAAATAAAGGTTTATCGTTTGTTCCTGCCAAATCAGCTAGATTGAGAGATGAAGTAATTTCAGGCTATTTGCAAGAACTGTTGCCCTACACTTCAATTTGGCAATACTGCAGCTAATAATTCTTTGTTTATGCCCAAGAAACCTAGTACTTACATGCCCAGCAGCCATCCTCTTATAGAAACTTTTTTGGCTGTATGTGAGAGAGAGATTGAGGAAGTACTTACTATTTCACGCAGAGCTGGGCACTTTAACTTGTCTTTACATGAGCGAGAAGCCTTAAATGATTTAATACATGACAAGGACATTACTGTGAGACCAGCAGACAAAGGAGGGGGTATGGTGTTTTTTGATACTCTGGAATATATGTCTGATATGCTCTTGATGTTACACGCAGATGCAGCATACACTACCTTGAACATTTCTGAGCTGAATAAGCTCCTAAGTGATGTGAACAAAGACTTGCACAATCTTTTTATGTATAACCTTATTTCTGCTGAGCTTTATGAATATTTTATTGTGATACATCCAAAGCTACCTAGTATCCCAGGTCTACCTAAGATTCACAAAAATTCCACCAACCCCCCCTAAGACCCATAGTAGCTGGTGATGGTTGGGTCGCTGAACCCTTGTCTATTTGGGTTGATATGGCAATTGAGACCTCTAGTCGATTCTACTTCTACTGTACTCAAAGACACAGCACATTTTCTTGAATAACTGTATGCGTTTGAGAACAACTTGACTGTCGATACCGCCTAGATTTCGGTAACACTGGAAATTGTGAGCTTATTTACTGTTATTCCTAATGACATTGGTTTGGACTTTGTCGTTATAATGAGTTTTTTTAGAGAAGGATGTTATGACATGTATTAGTCATTTGCTGGTGATCATTCTGCACGTCTTTTGTTTTAATGATGTGATATACCATCAGCGCAGGGGTGTTGCCATGGGAACACCCTGCGCCAACAGTTATGCAAATTTGGTCTTGGTAGAGTGGGAGCATGAATTTGTTATAAATGCTAATAATCCATGGTATGAGCAGGTATTATTTTACCGCAGATTTGTTGATGATGTGGTCCTTCTGTGGGGAGGTAGTGAACAACAGTTGCATGATTTTATAACATATTTGGAGTCTACCACAGCTTTTTTGAGATTTACCTCACATGTAGACATGAAATATATAGAATTTTTAGATGTGAAGTTAGAATTAGATGCTGAAGGTAGGCTGACCACATCATTATTTTGCAAATCTAGCTAGAGGAATACTTTGCCTGTTAGAGACAGCATGCACCCTGTACATGTTTTTCAAAACATGGTCAAGAACCAAATTCTAAGAACTTCTAGATTATGCAGTAGTGAAGACAATTTTCTGTCACAGAAACTGTCCAGAATTTGATAGAGCTTGGTTATAAGGAAAAGGAGATATATGCAAGCACTGGAGATCTAGATGTTTTACGCAGGATTAAGGAGAAACCATGGTTCTCTGTTGGGCATGCCAACAATCAAAAAGGGGGGAGGGGGGGCTTTCAGACCCTCTTATGTCAGGGCCCCACACAGATTTAATAGTGACAGTAGATATATTTGTAACATTATACGTGACAACTAGAAAATGCTTTTAGTGGATTAACAGATAGGGACTATAGTTGGCTCTGCACCTCACTTTAGTTATAAGAGAAACAGTAATTTGAAAGATCTATTATGTTACAGACCAACTAATATACTTTGTTTTAGATTTCCATCAGAAAAGAAAGGTACATACCCTTGTAAAAGATGCAAAGCATGTCTTTTTATAAATATGTTAAATAAATTTTCACATCCAAGTACACATAAGGATTATTTTTATAAAGGATATGCTACATGCACTACCAGAAATGTGATATATATTGCTAAGTGCAACCATTGCACTAGTTTTTATGTAGGCAAAATGAACCAGATGTTTAAACAATTATTTTGCCCTCTTAGGTTGAAGAGCAAAGAAAAAAAAAAAAAAAAAAAGTCTTTACTCTTGTAGGAATAACTAAAGATCTTTTTTTTTCTTTTTCTTTTTGCTCTTTTTGCTCCCCTCTTAATTGGTCCGTGTTTGGGGATTTTTGGCCTGTATACAGGTATACGAGCCAATCAAAACCTCGAACAGCGGACCCTCTTCTGTTCAAAGCAGAACATCAAGCTGTTCCGCATTGAACAAAGCTCTGATTTTTGATTGGCTCGTATACCGGTATATGAGCCAATCAAAAAAAAAAAAAACAAAGCGGAGGAAAGACTCTGAAATAGGGATGTCTGTTTTTTGAAAATTCTGCGATTTGTCTGGGTTAAATCGCAGAATTTTCAAAAACCACCTGGACAGGAGGTCCGGGGAAACCCGGACGTATGGTAACTTTAAATATGTAGCACTTTACTCTGATCATAGCCTTTCTTTTATGGCTGTAGATAACATCAACAGTAACATTAGGGGGTGGAGATTTGCAAGATGCCACTGAGGTAAGGGAAACATATTGGATAGCAGAATTACGTGCACATGTTCTGCCAGGTTTAAATGCTTTTATTCCTTTAAAACCTGTGCTGAAAGCTCGAAGACTGTGATCTTGTTATGTTAAACACATTTATGAAATTTTATACAATTTTATGTGTTATGTTTATGTCCTTTATATGCTTTTATATTTTATATATATTTTAGTATGTGTGTTCACATATGCATATTTTAATTAGTATCGAGAATGTGTTATGATGTATCAGGAAATGATATCTGCTGTTCTGTGATTCACCAGGAAATTGCATGGGCCATTTGTATTCTGCTGATTGGCTTATGGCATTTTAAAAGTAGTATATTTAGTTATATGCATGTCAGTTAATGGTAGGATCTGATGAAGGAAATTGTTTTCTGAAAGCGCTTATCCTGTTACTAATAAATTATTTTATGCTTTTTGTCGCGGTGACCCTGCTGCTGTTTGTTTTGGAGATTTTTGACATTTTCTACAGAAGGGTCTTTGGATCCTGCAGTGCTGTGTTTTGCTGTTATACTAGTTTAACAACCTGAAATACTCAGCATAGTTGTATTTCTTATTTAGATTTTATTTTTTGATTAATTTTACACTGTTTATATAGCATTCATACATATTTGAAGGTTAGGCACAGTAAGGCATTCAGCAAATGCCTCAGACTATAGCCTGCAGTTCTGAGTTTCCCATTGACTGTAGTCCCACCTGCTGATGTGGGCATTCCAAAAGCACTTGGAAGTTTCCCATAAACATATTATTCAGCAGACTGAATGAACACAGCAGCAAGCAGATTTTCTTTTAGGGAGGAGCTGATTATTTAATGGTGAAGAAGTGCAGGCATGAAGTACTGCTGTGTGCTAATGTTTATTGAAAATTGGTTATCAGATAATCAGATAATATTCCTGATTCAGTTGTCCGGTTGCATACTCACTCTATCCATTGCAGGGACCGCATGGAGGCATCGGGTAAAATCAAAGGTGGAGGTACTTGCATCTATATTAATAACAGATGGTGTTCAGATGTGTAGATTGTTATTAAACACTGCTTGAGTGATGTAGAGCACCTAATGCTGAAATGCAGACCCTTCTATCTACCAAGATAGTTTACAGCTGTGTTTATCTTAGCTGTTTATATCCCTTCACAAGCCAATTGCTCGGCTGCATTGGGGACATTGTATGGGGCTATAAATACATGAGAAAATAAACATCCTGATGCAGTGTTTATAGTGGCTGGTGACTTTAATCATTGCAACTTACAATGTGTAATGCCAGCATACCAGCAATATGTTACCTTCTCTACGCAGGAGAAACATATACTGGATCATGTGTACAGTAATGTGAAGGGGCATATGAGGCTGTACCATGTGTACAGTAATGTGAAGGGGGCTACAAGGCTGTACCATGTGCACAGTAATGTGAAGGGGGCTACAAGGCTGTACCATGTGTATAGTAATGTGAAGGGGGCTACAAGGCTGTATCGCACCCTTATTTTGGTCACTCTGATCATACTTCTGCATTTCTGTACCCAGCATATAGACAGTTCCTCAAACAAGCTCCCTTTGTAAGAAAAGTTGTTAAGGTGTGGACAGAGGAATCTGAACAGGAGCTGTAGGATTGTTTTCAGTGAACTCAGTGAGATGTGTGTAAGACAGCTGCTATGAATGAGGATGGTATTGCTGATCTGGAGGAGTACAGTTCAGTAGTTTCCAGCTACATAAGCACATGCACTGAGCTCACGGTGTCCCATAAAGACATCTGGATATATCCAATTAATAAACCATGGATTAACTCAGAGGTCTGCTCTGCGATTCAAGCCTGCTCCAAGGCATATGCATCAGGCAATATCAGCAAGTATAAAAAATCTAGGTATGACTTATGCAGAGCTATCAGAGCAGCAAAGGAGAATTACAGTCGTAAGCTGGAAGTCTATTATTCAACTGCATGTGGCAAGGCCTGGAAAACATCATACGCTATACAGACAAAGGTAGAGTGATGACTACTGATGGTCAGTTTTCACCAGACAATTTCCATGAATTTTGTGTCCAGTTTGAGGTCCAAAACACTGAGTCAAAGGGTACTAACATACGAGAGAGGAGGCACCACCACCTTTTAGAATATTCCTGGAAGTCAGCCAGTCCAATAATATTGCTGGAAGGGCACTCAAACCCTGTGCTTCAGTGCTTGCTGATGTTCTGGCTGATATGTTCAAACCCTCCCCTGCATGACCTACAATTCCCACTTGTTATAAGGCAACCACTATTATTCCACTGCTGAAAACGGGCAAATCCAACTGCCTGAATTACTACGGGCTGGTTGCATTGACTCCCCTAGTGATGAAATGCTTTGAGAGAATCATTATGAGTCATATTCAGTCAGTTATACCTGATACAATGGATTCTCTGCAGTTTGCATAGGTCAACAGAGGATGCAGTCAGTACAGCATTGCATACAGTTCTTACTCATCTGGAGAATAAGGACTGTTATGCTTTGTTGCTGTATATTGATTATAGTTCAGCCTTCAATACGGTGATGCCATTAATAAACTGTCCATAATGGGTGTGCCACCGACTCTTTGTAATTGGGTCATGGATTTTTTAACAGGCAGACAACAATCAGTCAGGCTGGGGAATAACATCTCTAAAACAATAATAAATACAGGAACTCCACAAGGCTGCGTGCTGAGTCCAATGCTGTACACCCTCTTCACTTATGATTGTGTTGCTTCTGAACATGACAGCAGGACTGACAAATTTGCAGATAATACAACAGTCATTGGTCTGATCTCTGGTGATGATGAGTCAGTGTATAGGAGGGGAGGGGAGAACCTCATGAAGTGGTGTCGGAAGAGTAATCTCTCTCTTAATACCAACAAAACAAAAGAGATGGTCATTGATACACGAAGGAACAGAGGGCAGCATCTACCATTATATACTGGTGAGTCTGAGGTGGAAAGACTGGCTAGATTCAAATTCCTCAGTATTAACATCTCTGAACACCTTACCTGAACTCATAACACCACAGATCTGGTAGGGAAATGCCGGCAGTGACTGTATTTTCTGAGAAGGCTGACGAAGTTTGGCATGCCTAGTACCAACCTCAGCAATTTCAACAGATGTACAATTGTGAGCATTCTCTCCCACTCTGTTACTGTATGGTTCAGGAATAGTACAATACAAGATCACAAGGCTCTGCAGTGAGTGATAAAAACAGTGCAAAACATCACTGGAGTAACTCCCCCTGCATTGGAGGACATGTACACCAAAAGCGTTTTTGGGAAGGCTCAAAACATTGTCATGGACACTACCCACCCACAACACAAACTATTTATGCTACTACCATCAGGGAGATGTTAAAAGAGCATGGGGGCCAGAACAACCAGGCTGAAAGACAGTTTTATACCTCAAGATATTTGACAGTTAAATAAAATTCACATACTACCTCTCCCTTCAGTATTGTAGGTTGGTTCACATTTTGAGGGAACAAGCTTGTTTTACACAAACTTGCTATTTTGCACAGTTATATATAGTTACTGATACTGGTATTTATATTATTGTCTATTTGATGTCTTAGGTTACTTCTTCTTGTTAATGTCATTGTTTTTATATGTTGCTGGAGGATTTGCAGAATAAGAATTTCATTGTACTTTGTCATGTTGTCTCTAGTACATATGACAATAAAGTTTCATTGAATTGAATTAAATTGAATTATGTTGATGTTTTGCTATTAGTTTTATTTCCAGTCCACTAAAGTTAAGTGAAAAATTACAATGCCAATAGAAAATAGATGCATGACTGCTGAATCATACACCAATGCACTGTACGAACACGTACATAAATGCATGGAACTAGCCATACCCAACAGAACCCAGACGCTCTCCTCCAAAAAAGGAAGCCAGTCTGGTGATCCCCTGCCATTAATAAACTCTACAATAGAAGGAAGAAACTGTTGCAGAAAAAGATGAAGTCCCAAGACTGGAAAAATTCCCTTTAGCCTCAACAATAAGTTGAGATCCCTCATCAAAACCTCCAAAGCCAGCTATGAAGGCAGAATTGCAGCAGACACTAAAAACAGCCACAAAGCCTTCTATACTTATATCAAGAATCTCCATGGCAATACCCAGATTTGCGCTGAGTTACTGCACAATGGTACCTCCTATACTCAGCCAACAGATATTGCCAACATACTGGCCGACAGATTCAGTGCCAACCTTACCCCCCCAAAGGACCACTCTCAATACCGGAAGAATGCCAGGCACCTAGCATTACTGTAGCACAGGTTAAAGCTGCATTGCCTAAGGCCAAGAATACACCTTCCATGGTACCTAACAATATTTCTGACTGTGTTCTTCATGAATTACAAAGTGAACTGGCACCACATCTGTGTGCCCTGTTCACTCACAGCCTCAGCTCAGGCTTTGTCCCTACCGAATGGCACAGTCATCCCTCTTCGAAAAGGAGGAGCAACTACAAACACTGGAAATTATTGCCCCATTAGCCTGATGAGTCTGATATGTAAGGCTATGGAGCGCATCATTATAGGTTCATAGGTGTGTACTAGACTAATAGCCCTGGAGCCTTTACAAGCCTAGCCTATAGGATTACTCTGGCATCGTGCCACCTGACCTTAGTTCCCAGTGCCTCTGTCAAGTAGAGCCACTGGAGTGATCCCCAGGGTGAACTTTCTATTTCCCATCCACTCATCGTGGCCAGTGAGGCTCTTCACTTACCATGTATGGGAAGTCTATTCCATAGCATGGGCAGTGTCTGGTTATGAACCTGTCCCTCCAGCTTGTTCTGTCGATTGTGGTAATGAGGTTGAGTTGTCTGGAGTGTGTAGTGTGGAAGGATTGGGATTTTTTTAGATGTAACATATCTAACAGAGCTGGGTCAGACATGCTTTGTAAGTCAAGCAAAGATCGCCTCAAAGTAGGCAATATGAGACAGAGAATAGTTGGATTTTTTGAGTCTGTCCATATAGGACAAGTGTTTAAGGCCTAAGGTCCTCTTTGTGAAGTATTTTTGCGGCCTCTCTAGTTGTTGTAGCTGTCTAGTAAGGTACATGCCAAATGGGGCATTGTCCTCAATGATTGGCCTAATGAGGGAAGAGTAGAGGGAGACAATGACCTCTTTTTTCCTGGATGCCAAACCCTTAGTAATGAGATGTGCCACATAGAAGGACTTTCTGACCACAGTGACAATGTGGTGGTCAAAAGAGAGGTTGCTGTCAACCTGTGTTTCCAGATCTCTTCTGTGTTCAGTGGACTACCATTGATGTGGTAATTCATGGGAAGAGGATTTTTCCCAAAGGGGATGATGACACATTTTTTGGCATTGAGCTTAATGCCATGGTTCTGACATCAGTCATTGGTCTCAGTGAGGCCTTTCTGTAGGATGTCAACATCACTTGGAGAGTTAATTATGGCTCCCAACTTGCAATCATCTGCAGACTTTGTCAGCCAGAGTCCCTTCGTGTTGGCCTGGACTTCAGAGAAGTAGATACCAAACAGGAGAGGACCCAGGACCAAACTCTGTGGGCCTGCACTCATGACTGGTTGACACTCTGACTTGAAGTCAGCTACTTTCACATTGTGGGTTCTATCTGTTAGCCAGTTTGCAACCCACCTAGTGATACAGGGGTTGATACCTAGCTTAGTGAGTTTTTCTATGATTTCTGAGTGGGGACTGGTATCAAAGGCCTTGGCCAGATCAAGGTAGGCTGTATGAACCACCTTGCCTTCATCCATAGCTCTGGTGATTGACACAAAGAAATTGACCAGGTTGAGCAGGCATGATCTACCCTTCACAAAACCAAAATGTGTGGGATCCAGAGTTTGGAGATTCCCTATATCTTTGTTTATTAGGTCCATGATGATGCGTTCCATAGATTTGCATATCAAACTTGTCAGGATAATGGGGCGATAGTTCCCGGGGTCTGTAGTCGCTCGTCCTTTGTGGAGAGGGATGACTGTAGCAGTGTGCCATTCGATAGGGACAAAGCCTGAGGTGAGGCTGTGATTGAACAGGGCACACAGGTGAGGTGCCAGTTCACTCTGTAGTTCATGTAGAACACAGCCAGGGATATTGTCAGGTCCCATAGAAGCTGTATTCTTGGACTTGGACAGTGCTGTTTTAACCTGTGCAGCAGTAATATTGGGTGCCTGGCAATCTAATGATATTGTGATTGGTCCTTTGGTGGGGGAGAGAGAGGTAAAGTTGGCACTGAATCTGTCGGCCAGTATATTGGCAATATCCATTAACGCGATATAGGAGGTACCATTGTGCAGTAGGTCAGAGCAAATCTGGGTATTGCCATGGAGATTCTTTACATAACTATAGAAGGCCTTGTGGTTGTCTTTACTATCTTCTGCAGTTCTGTTTTCATAGCTAACTTTAGAGGATTACATGAGGAATCTCAACTTTTTGTTGAGGCTGATTAGGGAGTTTTTCCAGTCTTGGAACTTCACCTTATTCTGCATCAGTTTCTTCCTTCTGTTGTAGAGTTTGTTTATGGCAGGGGACCACCAGATTGGCTTCCTTATTTTGGAGGAGAGCGTCTTGGTTCTATTAGGTATGGCGAGATGCATGCATTTGTATACGTGTTCGTACAGTGCATTGGTGTATGATTCAGCAGTCATGCAAATATTCTCCATTTGCATGGGTGCCGTGATGTTAGCCACCTCTGTTTTTAGGAGCCCAAAGTTAGCTTTGGAGAAGTTTTTCATGGTGGTTACCTTTGAGGGGGTGGGGGTGGGAGGGATGTGGATTTCCAAGGTGATTATTTTGTGGTCGAATCTAACCAGGTAGGAGTTAACTATTGTTGTAGAGCAATGTATACCATGTTAGTAATGACCAGGTCAAGGATGTTGCTACCTCTAGTGGAGGTAAGAACAAGCTTGTCCAGGGCATTTGAATTAATAAATTCCAGGAAATGTTGGGCAAGTGTATTGGTACATGAGTAGTTTTCCCAGTTAATGGAGGGGTAGTTGAAGTCACGCAGTATGAGAGTGTTAGATTATAGACCCTTATATTCTCCAGGGTGCTTAGTAACGTGGAGTGTGAGTCTTGGGACATGGTTGGGGACCTATAGCAGGCTACAACCTGAATCGCTGTCTTACCCAATGTTAGCTGCACCTGAAGTATCTCTGATGTGTTATGTTGAGCTACCAGTCTGGAGGTGTGTGCATCCTTTATGAATATGGAAACACCACCGCCTTTGGAGCTTCGGTCCAAGTTCTAGGGTGAAAGGTGTGGAATGAGTTATAGCCTAGTATTGCAGGGGTGCTTTCTGCTACTTTGAACCAGGTCTCTGTTGCAGAACAAATGTCGATGTTCTCCATTTTAACTCATTCACTCTGATGGAGCTCAGAAAGTTTGCACTGCAACTTCCAATGGGCGGAGCCTAAGCCTTTTGGCAGAATCAAACTATGTCTTCACATTTCAAACAAATGTTTATATCTCTAGAACTATATGGGTTATGAAAGAGGTATAAATGGCAAACTCTTCAGCACAAACTATTTTTATTGTGGTAGTATTCTTTAGGTTATAGGTCTTAATATGAATTTTATAAGTCACAGTAAACACAGTAACTATTAACATTGTAATATTTTGTAAAGAACTTACAATATCTTAGCAACCACTCAGTTTACACATGTACTGTCATTAAATTTTATTAATCTAGCTGAGAGTTCAGTCTGTGTTACTTGGTTGTTGAGATATTTAGAAAAATGTGAAAAATATATTTATATTAATTAATATCTTAAAAACAACAGTTAATATCTATTTACCTGCACTAGACAGCAGTCATATATTAATGCAGATGAGTTTGCTATTACGTAAGCTTTAAGAGGAAATCTTTTAAAACCTTGAACATAGCATGGGTTTAGAACTATTTATCCAAATGCAAACAAGCAATAGTTGATGCCTAGAGGCATCAGTAGGAGTTAATTGCAGATGCACCTGGAGGTGTCACTTGGATGTAATGAGTTAAGGAGTGCTTTGAGTGAGTGCATTTTGAGATTTAGACTTCTAGCATTGAGCAGCATGACCCTCAGATTGCATTTGTTTGTAGCTGTTATGGTGGTAATTTGGTCTTTGGAACACCGCCTGAAAAAGGCACTATAAGGGTGGCAAGAGCCTTGGCCAGTATCTGGAAGCCCAGGGGTGACAGATGCAGGGCAACACTGGCAAAGCATCGAGGTCTGTCAGTCATGTCATCCCAGGCAGACAGATACTGGATCCCCTTAGAATGACACCAGAAACTTAGTCAATTGTTGAAATCTATCATTTCTGCTTGTACTGTGGTGTCATTCTGGTTAGCATTGTCGCCTCACAGCAAGAGGTTCTCCGGTTCGATCCTCGGCTGGGGTGCCTTCTGTGCGGAGTCTGCATGTCCTACTGGTGGTTACGTGGGTTTCCTCCTGGTGCTCCGGTTTCCTCCCACATCCCAAAGATATGCTATAGGTGGACTGGACACTCCAAATTGGCCCTAGATGTGAGTGTGTGTGCCTTCTGTGGAAGGTTGGGTGCCGGGCTGGCAACTCGACACTGTAAAACTCCACTGCCAATCATGAGCGGACAGATGATCTGCTGTGGTGACCCCCTAACCGGGAAAAGCCAGAAGAAGAAGACTGTGGTGTCATTCTGGGTGATGGTAAGATGTTGCTCAGGGCTAGGGTCATACCTGCCTGGGCTACATAATCCGAGAGCTCCTCCATATCTCTTTTCATGTAGTCTAGAGAGGTACATCTCAGGTCATTCACACCCACATGTACAATGACAGAATCATATTTGTACCTGTTGTTGAGGGACCTGAGTGCATGTGTTATGTGGTGAATCCTGCACCTGACGGGCAGCTGACTGTTACTTTCTCCTTATTCAACCTAGTGAGTGGGACATCAATGTGCCTCACTAGCGAGTCACCTATGACTAGTGTGTTGTGCATGCTGTTTTGGCTTAGGGGCTTTGATTGAATGGCACACTGTTTAGGAGAGTTATGTGTCTCGTGATTAGTGTTGTATTATGGTGGTCGACTGAGTTTCTGCCTTGGAGGTCTGTGCTGTTTGGGTAGATTTTTATTGAGAGCCTCCGCAAAGGTGGGTGTGCGGTTTGTGTTTTTATGTGAAGGCAATACTGGTGTGTGTTCTGGAGGGCTATGTATTCCATGTGGTGTGGTGCAAGTGTTGACCTTCTCGTCTTGACCAGCTATCTTGGCTGGAGAGTACATGGCTTCCAATTTGGATATATAAGTGCATCTCTTGCAAGTCTGAGTGTTGGGAGGTAAGAGGAGAGGGTTGTCAGTGCACATGAGGCAGTTGCTGCATTGCTTATAAAGTAGGTGGGCGGTTTAATTGTAATTCCAAGGCAGTGGTGTATTTAGCCCAGTGTCAGATATGCCCAGCCTTCTATGTTGGAAAAACCGACAGAAGACTAAAGGAAAGAGTATATGAATAAGTACATAGTATTGCCAAAAGCAAACAGAACGCTTTGGCAAGGCATTGTAATGGTAATGTTGGGCATTCTTTTGTTTTTAGAATTATCAATCAGATTATACCCAACTTAAAAGGGGGTCCATTCCAATTATTGTTGGAACAACTAGAACTGCTTTGGCAACTGAGGCTAAATGCCAGTAGGGCACCAGGACTAAATGAAGTCATCTCACTAACTTGTATTTTAAAACTAAAAACTTGAGTAGATGACTTATTGATTGCCTGTTTGGCCCTGGATACAAAAATTGGGGTTATAGCATAGAATATAGTTTGCACCTTGGAAGTGTAACAGCTAAATGGATTTTTTAACCTCTGGTCTGAAGTAACTATGTACATTTTTGTAGTTAATGGAGTATATTAGCAACACTTTGTGTAAACTTGTTAGGTGTCTACAGACAGTGTAAAATAATTTGAACAAGTTTACGTGTAAATTTTAAGTAAACTCTTAACCAATATTTAATATTATATTTGATAACAAATTTTATGGTAAAATGTTTTGTTTGGTGGGTGGGGATGGTGGAGTTGCTTGCTTAATGATTATTTGTAGCTTTTCAAGTTGGAAAATGCTGAACTTGGCTGTTTTAACATTATCTAATTACTGACTTTTAATTGCTTCTATGTAGATGTGTTTTTATTGGTTAATTAGTTTAATAGGAAGGTACAGGGTGAATACTTTATGCTGCAAACTTTTTGCTTTCTTTGTCTGAAGAAGTCTGGCTATGTAGTCAGACGAAAAGCGTTTTACATTACTGTTTTTTTTTTTTTTTTTGTTTCGCATTAAAGAGTTTCTTGATTTTTGTCCTAAAATGTTCATTGCCTCTGTTCCCAGCAGTGTCTTTTACCACATTGCTTCAGTATGCCCAAGTTCAACAGGTTAATAGGAGAAAGCACAGGGAACTGACCTTTATACATGCCTGGAGGGGTGGGCATTAATAATAAGTACTGGAGCTGTTTCCTTCTAGAACATTTAGTGCTTGTAGCACTTTGTGTGCCACAATAATTGTTACAAGAAGTCTGGTAAAGTGCTAGACTAATAAGCTAGTAAAAGTGCAGGAGAGGAGAGAACTAGCAGATCTAAGGGAAAAATTGAAGAGCAGACTTTGGCACCGCTCAGAAGCTTACAAACAGTCCTGGAAACAGAAAATCTGTATCTGGACTAATGCGTTCAAATTCTTATTTAAAATGTAGCTGTCCAAGCCTTTGTTATTAAACTTAGAAGAAGGTGTTGAACTTGCATAGAGCAATAAAAAAAGCCTGGAATTAGGGCTGGCTCCTGTATCTTGCTTTATGTGAGGACATCCCAGTTAGATGAAACTGGCCAGGCTATTGGATCAATTATTCATACCGGGATGCATTAATATCAATAAGATGCTAACACCATAAGTGCAACACGACCTCTTATAAGCATCTGAAGTGCTGTTGTATTTATTTTGTTTGCACTATGAGTAGTGGTAATGAATGATGGCTTTTTATCATGTAATTACTGGGAAAAATATGCATATACGGCCATATAAATGATGGGTATGACTGTCTCATCAGGTATGCATGGACGCTGTGCACATATGCAGCCCAGAGGGGAGAGCAGTTACAACCACCACTGTCTTTTTCCTCTTTTGTGACCTTCAGTTGCCACTTGCAAGCTTGTATACTGTCCTCATTTCTGTCAGGTGAAGCATCTTGCAGTTCTATACCCTAAAACTAAGTTGCTACCTGGTACCCAGTGATTTTGGCATTCTCAAGTTTCTTTAAAAATGTCCCTTTTAAATCGTACTAGTCACTCAACTCATGTTATCTCGAAGGATTTTTATTCCATTTTCTGTACCCTGGATGTTATCAGTGATGAATGTGTTAAACAGCACAGGTTCTTGAGCCAATCCCTAAAGCACTCTAATACTAACCCCTCTTTTCCCTTACAGTACTCTATCATTTTTTGTCTGTGTACCTTGCCTTCCGGCAGCCTTTGCAGCCATCTGATCACTCTTTGTCGTATTGCCACTCTCTTCATCTTCCTTATCAGGATCCTTTATAGTACCATCCAGTAGCACTGCTGAAATCTATGTAGATGATCTTATCCAGTTGTCCCTTCTACTGTCACTTAACCACAAAACTTCATCATGTTCACTTGTCAGGATGTTCTTGCTATGAACATATGTTGTTAGATATTCTGGAGGATGTTGTCCTTCATAAATCTAATATTTTTTGCACTCATTTTTCTCATTCTCTGTCCTACTAGTGAGATCAGACTAATCAATCAGTAGTTCCTTAGGTTGTTTCTGGCACCCTGTTATGCCATAGCAGTGCAAATATTTACTCCCAGTTTTCAGGAACCTCCCCAATGGCCACCAATCTGTTGAGCAATTTCAACCAAACCCTGGTCAGCAATCAGTCAAGTTTCTGAAAAGTATTTTTGGATGTATTCCATCTGAACACTGTGCTGTATCCTCCCTGAGTATAATTACCTCCTTCACTACACTGCTGTGGCAAATCGCCTTATCAGTCCTGCTCTTGCCTTCTTCCTTCCTCTTCTGTTTTCATACTTGAACATTGTTCCACATGTGATTTGTGAACTCAGAGCCAAATCATTTGTTCAGAATCTGTTTTCTCTCTTTTTGCATTCCTTACCTTCCTTTACTAGTGTGTTCGTCTGTCTCTTCCTGTCTGTTTTCTATCAGTTTTGTACCTTAAAAACACCATTTCTGTCTTCTTTTATTCATTTTGCCAGTTCCTCTTCCATCCTTCCTTTGGCTGTTTTGGATCCCCAATTTACTTCTTTATAGCATTTTCATTGTTACTGTCTGGCTGCATCTCTTGATCTGCTCCACATCATTAAAGCTTTCTCCTTTTTTTTTGCTTTTCTCATCTCTCCCTTAAACAACACTGGCATCTCATATCTCCCTTAAACAACATTGACGTTCATTGGGTCATTCTGTTCCTTCCCAATTGTATCCCTATTTAACTTTCGTAGGCTGATGTTAACTCTTTCCTGAATTCTGCTCATACATTTGTTGATTTCAGGTCTTTCATGTTGGTAGCCACTGTCTACACAATGTTCTTGAATTCAATACCTTACCTATTTAATATCACACTGCATTTTGCTATTAGCATTTGCTTTGGATCTATTGATAGTGAATCAGACTGCAGTGGAATTACTGTTCTGAAGTGGTGCTTTCAGTAAATTTAAAGTTAATGAGCTTTCCAGTGTTTTACATGTCATGCTGAGCACACACATTAGAAAGGTTACACAGGAATGAGTTTGGAATTGATCCCATGGGAGTTGGAACACTTCTACTGCCTTTCTGTATTATTTATTAACTATTGACACAGCATGGCATAGTATCCAAAGGTGGATATCTTCCAGAATTGTATAAGGATACATGCATATGTAGTGGGATATATATTTGTTGCCAATAATCTTTGTATTTGAAACTAAAGAAGTATAATTCTGAGCTGGAATGTGGCTCAACTGAAATCATCAGAATTTCTTTCATTACAAGGGAGTTTGGCTGTAAGTGAATACTTTGCATTCAGAAATCTAAATTCATTTTCTCGCTGCAAGTCGATTATTTAAATAGACAGCAAAAGTACAGCCAGCTGCATTAACTATTATGCTTTCATTGAAGAGGAGAAAAAGATAAAATAGCAGTACTTGGAGAAAAATTCAGTAATTATGCCCAGCCCCGAAAAAAAATGTTCATGTATTGTGCAAGGTTCTGCAAACACTATCGATGTTTATGTTACTAAGCCAAATAACAGGGTCAAAGAGTATGAATTTGGTGAGATGATTCTCTAATAAGAATAATTTATGTTATAATATCTGATTAAATAAGGGGCAGGCTATTAAGAGAAACAGTCCTGATTTTAATAAAGGTGCGTATTTTGTACAAGTGCAATTATTAGTAAAAATGATACAAGCATTAATTAATGAAACTGATGTATGAAAATACAATAGAAGTCAAATAAATAGCCAAAATAAGAAATCATCTTCTTCTTTCAGCTGCTCCCGTTAGGGGTCGCCACAGCAAATCAACTGTTTCCATTTCTTCCTGTCCTCTGCATCTTACTCTGTCACACCAACCACCTGCATGTCCTCTCTCACCACATCCATAAACCTTATCTTAGGCCTTCCTCTTTTCCTGTTACCTGGCAGCTTCATCCTTAGCATCTTTTTCCCAATATACTCTGCATCCCTCCTCAGCACATGTCCAAACCAACTTAATCTTGCCTCTTTGGCTTTGTCTCCAAACCTTCCAACCTGGGCTGACCCTCTAATATACTTATTCCTAATCCTGTCCATCCTCGTCACACCCAGTGCAAATCTTAACATCTTCAACTCTGCCACATCAAGCTCTGACTCCTTCCTTTTTGTCAATGCCACTGTCACCAAAACATATAACATAGTTGGTCTCACTACCCTCTTGTAGACCTTCCCTTTCACTCTTACTGGTACTCGTCTGTCACAAATCACTCCTGACACTCTTCTCCACCCACTCCATCCTGCCTGTACTCTCTTCTTCACCTCTCTTCCACACTCACCATTACTCTGAACTGTTGATCCCAAGTATTTAAACTCATCCACCTTCGCCACCTCTACTCCCTGCATCCTCACCATTCCTCTATCCTTCCTCTCATTCACACACATATATTCTGTCTTAGTCCTGCTGACCTTCATTCCTGTTCTCTCTAGAGCATATCTCCACCTCTCCAGGGTCTCCTCCACCTGTTCCCTACTCTCACTACAGATCACAATGTTATCTTCAAACATCATAGTCCACGGGGACTCCTGTCTGATCTCGTTTGTCAACCTGTCCATCACCATTACAAATAAGAAAGGGCTCAGAGCTGATCCTTGATGTAATCCGACTTCCACCTTAAACGCATCCATCACTCCCACCACAGACCTCACCTCTGTCACACTACCCTCGTACATATCCTGTACCATTCATACATACTTCGCTGACACTCTCGACTTCCTCATACAATATCACAGCTCGTCTCTAAGCACCCTGTCATATGCTTTCTCTAAATCCACAAAGATACAATGCAACTCCTTCTAAAGGAAGGATATATTGTAAAGGTAATGTGCTGAAAGAGAGCAATGGGAGTATCCAAGATAGAGGCAAGAGAAAAATAGTATTAATGCAATTAAGTCATGCAGCAGTTATGGCTATAATCATTATCCATAACTTGGTCAGTTCTGTGGAATCTTTTCAAGGAAAGAGTTCTTAGCAAACATGGATAAAGGCAAAAAGAAAAGCATTTAAAAGAGACAGGAAGTTGTTGAGAGCAGAAATATAAAAATTGAACTGAGTACTGCTTAAGGAAAAAATCTGAAACTATGAAATTTGAAAATGCATCTTGGATAGTAAGACGCATGTGTAAAGCAGAGTTCTGGAAGGGAAAGTCAGCACTGATTGACAGAATGTGGCATTCAAACTAGATATAGGTGCAGAGTGTAATATATGTTTATTTGTTTTATATAAATGTACAAAAAAACAATAAATGAATAAACAAAAAACAAACAAGTGGTCCACTAAGAAACAATGTGCACAAGGAAAACTTATACTGCTTAACTGAGAATAAAACGCAGAGTATTTGAACAAAAAGTAACAAGTTATTCAAAACAACTTAAAGGTACCGTAAAGACTGAAGTCCAAATTAGGAAAGGTCCATAGCAATTTGATGTAACCCTCTTCATCATGCTTTCCAGTCACTGAATTTTTTTTTCTTGATGTTACATTGTCATGGAAATACTTAGTTACATAGAAAGAAAGCCTTGCCGAGGAAATCTCTTGCAGATTAGTTATATCTGCTTTCCAACTTGGTGTAAAATACTGAGAACATCTATAACAGTAATATGTTGTAATTATCTGGCTATTTCTTTTATATACAAAACATTATTAAGCAATTTCATGCAGAATCTATTTTGGTACAGTTAAGTGAAACTTTTCAATGTCTGTCTCATGAAATAACCTGTTCTATATTTCCATTTTCATTCAGAGTGTCACATAATTCTAATGTTTTTATAGGTTAAGTTTATTATATCAATATTTGATTTCCCTCATTTAAGATCCTGTTTGGTAGATGATTTCTTTGTTAGGAACTTAATATTAGCATATGAAATTTGTGAGTTTTACCACCTCACAAAAGACTATAATACTAATGACAACACTATCTTAATAACTATAAATGCTTCTTTAGTCCTTTGCAGTTTGAAAATAAGTTTCCACTCTTCTTATTTAGAAAGAGTAGTGACTATCTTTTAAACCAGTCATTTCTGTATGTTGATACTGACTTTAAAATAAAAACAGGCTTTTCCACTCATGTAATTAGCTTGATCAGGATTCCTTACTGAAGGCCGACAATGTATGGTTAGATTTAGGGAAAATTTCTCATTTTCTATCCCTTTAACAAGCTTAGTACATAAGTTTATAATTTAATGCCTTTTACTTTCTACCAAAGCATTTCTTTTAATTCAGGTTTCCTTTATATGTGTGCAATATGTAACAATTTAAATGTATATGTTTTTGAATATGTCCTGCCATTGAAAACAGTGAAAAATATAATCTTCACAAGTAAAATGCACTATTTTACACTGACATCTGCTTTAATAGAGTTCCATATAACAACTCAGTGGTAATATACAGTACATAATATGAAAGCTTGTCTTAAATTACTTTCTAAAGTTTTGGGGATGACAATATTTAAGATAGCTGTATATAATTTATTTACTTTTCGGGCCACTGGGTGGCACCATTAAGTCAAAAACTGTCAATACATCAGTATAGCAATCTGAAGTACAGGTTTATTTTTAAAATCCTATCACTTAAGTGAATTGTCCTAATAGGTGCAGTGGTTAGCGTTGCCGCCTCACAGCAAGAGGTTCTCTGGTTCGATTCTCGGCTGGGATGCCTTCTGTGCGGAGTCTGCATGTCCTCCCTGTGGTTGCGTGGGTTTCCTCCGGGTGCTCCGGTTTCCTCCCACATCCCAAAGACCTGGAGTAGGTGGATTGGACACTCTAAATTGGCCCTAGGTGTGCGTGTGTGCCTTCTGTAGAAGGTTGGGCGCCAGGCTGGTGACTCAACACTGTAAAACTCCACTGCCAATCATGAGCGGACAGATGATCCGCTGTGGCGACCCCTAACTGGGAAAAGCCGAAAGAAGAAGAAGATTTTGGGTCATGAGACTTGAATAAGATAAGGAAAATAAAAAAAGAATTCACAGTGCAAAAGCAATGTTTGCATGTGCTTAAAATTCACAAAAGACATGCAGCCATAGAAACATTGTAGATACCATGCAGAGCTAAGGCAGGCAATGTTGCAGCATGATGGGTCGCCAGATTAAGGAGCAGCAAGTGGAGTGAATCTGAAGAAAATTTGCCACATGGCAAACTGTCTGTAGGAGACCAATACAAAAGTCCATCTGAAGTTGCAAAGGAAGGGAAGAAGCAGGAAACTGTAGCAACTCTGACACAAGGTAATGTTGCAGGGTGATGGACCAAATGGGTTCCCATACTGAGGAGCAGCAGAATAAGCACAGTGCATCTGAAGAGTATAAGTCACAGAAAGATGTTCTGGAACTTTCTGTAGAATACTTATAAGAAACAGAGAGCAGATAAGATGCTTTCAGCTCAGAATAAAATTATTTAAGGGAAGACCTGCTTGACTTAATAGAGATGGATAGACATATTAAAATAGATGAAAGAAATAAATAACAGAAGATAAATAAGACCAAAAATGTTAGAAGATTGGTAGAACAGATGAAAGCAGTAATTAGGACTGTTAAGAGAAATTCATATGATATAACAGAAATAAACAGGCTATATTACTGTGCAGCTAAACAAATAATGGATAAAGTTTTACTACAAAGACATAGAATAATAAAGGAAAGAAAGTTGTTGTTGTTTGTCTTTTCGGCTTTTCCCGGTTAGGGGTCGCCACAGCGGAACTCCAGTCCGCTAATGATTGACAGTCGATTTTTATGGTGCCGAGTTGCCAGCCCGATGCCCAACCTTCAGCGAAGGCACGCCCATTCACGCATGTCTTTCGGAGGCCACTCGACCGCTGGGAGGACATGCAGACTCCACACAGAAGGCACTCCCTGCACACTAGCTGAGAATTGAACGGGAGAACCTCTTGCTGTGAGGCAACGACGCAACTGCTGTACCACCGCGGCTTAATAAAGGAAAAAAAGTGAACAAGTAAAATGCCACCATGGAATCAGGGATAAGAGAAAAGTATAAAGCAATTAAGACAAGAAGTATCACTGTAAGAAGAACATGAAAAAGGGAACAGGTCATCAAAAATACTTAGAATCTTATCAGAAAATGTATTAAGATTATTATACAATGGAATTATTTGAAAAATTAATAAAAAACATTTGGAGTAAAAATACTTAGAAAGATAGACATCATAAAAGCAATCCACAGTATCAAAACAGACCAGGATCGACCATAGACTGTTGCCAATAATAAACTAAAAATATCAGCACAAGCAGAAAATGTAGAAAATATGCTTAGAAAAATAAAGAAAGAGTACAAAATAAGCTGTTCACGAATAACCCAAATAGGTTTTATGGAGAACTGGGAAACAACACAAAAGAAAAATAAACACACACACACACACAAAAAGAAGAAGAAGAAGAAATAAGCACATTTTGGAGAAATATTTATGAAAACTGTTGAATATAACAAAGATACCGAATGGTTCATAGCTTAGTACTAGACTAACTGCCCTTTTGGGCCATTTTAAGCCTAGCCAATTACCACATGTGAGAATCAAACCCTGCACCTTGTGTCTGTGAGGTAAATACCTTAACCATTACACCAACCTCGCAACCAATGAATAAAAGAATTAAAAGAAATAGTAAAGAGTTCTAATGTAGAGGATATGAAAGGGGATGAAGTAACAGCTAGAGAAATTGAGATCAAATTTAGAAAAACTCCTAACTGGAAAAACCCAAGCCCAGATGCAGTATCTAACTTATTGCTAATGGTATTAGCATCTTTACACAAAGATTTAGTCCTGAGTAAGAATTATTTATACCTACATTTCAAACAGACACCAATACTCCTTTTTAAGTCTGAGCCTGTAAACCATCCTAATGGGTAGCACAATGCCAGGGTAATCGTATGGGCTAGGCTTGTAAAGGCTCCAGGGACATTAGCCTAGTACACACCTATGAACCTATGAACTACAGACTGATAACTTGCCTTATGACAACATGCAAACTATACACGGGAACTAATGCAGGCAGAGTTTATAGTCATTTAGAAAAAAAACTCATTTAAGGCAATAGAACAAAAGGGTAGTATAAAAAAAAAAAAGCATCTGGCAGTTTCCCACATTCATGAATAATTACATTACAGTGATCATGAAACAGTGGCAAAACATTGTGCAGTTGAGCCATGACACAGAGCAAATTATTATCCCAGGGAAAGAATTAGAAGGGGGCATTTCAGGGGGATTCTTTGTCACCTCTGCTGTTTTGTCTCCTTTAACCCATTAAGCTATTACTAACACATTGGGTATAATAGTTACAGTCTGGCTCCCAGAAAACAACATTATTTAAAGATTTTTAATTTACATTTTGTGGATAACTTAAACACTGTCTAGTTTCTCAGACGAAGAGTTCAAAGCACCACTATATTTGGTCTTAATACATGTGCAAAAGCAACAGGAAAGCTGTAGCATCATGAAAGTACCAACCTGGGACAGGAATGTGATATAAAGGAAGTTGAGCAGGAGTGAGTGTATAAATATTTTGGAATACATGAAGGAGCAGCAATAAAGCATCAATAAATAGGAATAAAATTCAGTAAGGAATACTACAGAAGACTAAAACTAATGCTAAAAACTGCCTTGACATCTAGAAATAAAATCCAAGCTATAAATCAATCTCCTCTTCCTTTATAATGTACAGTTTTGGGATGATTGACTGGCCCCCAAAAGTGTTGGCTCCATTGGAAACAAAAATAAAAAAATGCTTCATGCTTATCAAATGATATATAAAAAATACTATACACCAAGATTATATATTCCTTGCTGTGAAGGAGGAATGAGCTTCCTTAAAGTTGATTGCTTGAATAGATTTGCAATCATAGGTCACTTCTGTGTCTCTGCTCGACAGTGGCACAGGAAAATAACTTTCTTGGGTGGCGTAAGCCAGGAAATCGTGTTGGCTAGGCTTATGTAGGCCCTTGGGCTGATAGCCTAGTACCTACCTATGAACCTATGACTGCATACATATCTGCTGATGTCATCAGATCCAAACATAGTGAAAGTTTTAAAACATAAATAGAAGAATTCTAAGATGACATATTTGCTTAGTTTAGCAGAAGCATTTCAGTATTAAACAGGAATGGAAATCAAACCAATAGTAGACACAATTCAACAACTGAATGTGCCAAAAAAGAGAGAATATAAGGTAAAGAATCAGATAAAAAGGGATAAAAGTCTGGAAAAGCTTTAAATATAGTAGCATATGTAGAGATCTTATAGAACCTCACATTGGCCAACATTTGATGGAGGAATGGTTAAGCAGAGATGAATTGAAATCAAAAGATGAAAGGGTAATAATGGTGGCCAAGAATAGTGGACTACATACATGTTGCTTTACAAAAATCCGTTGAAACGCTGGGAAAAACAAACAAATATAGGTTCTGTAAAAAAAGAAGAGGAAGAAATCCCATATCTTGTTGCTGGATGTGATACACTCATGGTAGGGGGCCTGTATGCTTAAAGGCATAATAATGTGGCATTGTACAAATACTACAGTATAGAAGTAGCTGAAAAGCATTGGGAACGTGAACCACAAAGCCTTAAAGACAATGATGATGTTTATATCACACTGGATCCCTATCCCCAAGAGTTCAACATTTGATGTCAGAAAACCAGATATAATAGTTCCTGAGAAAAACTCAAAAGTAGCAGTGATTATTACATACAGAGAGACTCAAAGTCATCAGATACCAGGATTTGCAGTCAGAAATGAGAGCAATGTGGAAGAAAGATGCCGAGACAGTTCCAATGGTAATAGGAATGATAGGTCTAATAAAAAATTATTTGCAGTCATACCAGTTCATGTAACCGGAGGCATTCTGGGCACTTGCTCATGTTAAGAAGAGCACTCTTGGTTAACATCAGACTGAAACAATACTAATTTCATGAACTTTAATTAAACCCTGACTTAGGAATGGGGTCCATTTCCACCATGGTATTAAAAACCCAAAATACTTAGAGAAATTAAACTAGGAGAAACCATAACAGTGATTTCAAGCATGACTATACTGATTTATTGATAAGTTTAGGGAATTTGCCCCAGGAGAATATCACATACAAATAAAACCTGATGTAGTGCAACTGATGCATGCTTTTAGAAAAGTACTGGTAGCACTCAGAATTAAGCTTTAAAACAACTAAAGAAATGGAAGTCATACATGTCATTAAGAAGCAATTAGAGCTCAGAGAATGAATAAAAACTATAGTCATGATTAAAAATACAGATAAAATTCATATTTGTATTGATTAGAGCATAGGGTTGAAGAAGTGATCTCAACATGTTAATTACTGATTGCTTTGAGTAGTAGATGAAAAACCAGGATTTCAGACAGATAAGACTGGATGAAGCAAACAAATTGTGCACATTTACTATGCCAGCAGAAATGCACAGATTTCTTAGACTTTGTATTTCATCACAGTAAGATGTGTTCCAAAAACCAAGGTAAATGAAATTTGGAACATTTTGCATAGAGAACTAACAATCTATTGCATCTGTGAAAGTTAGATATGAGAGGATTATGTCAAAAGATTGGTACAACTACTCATCAAAGTAATGTGTCATAAATCCAAACTACATAAGAACAGAAGTAAAATAAGATTTGCAAGAGTGAATACATGGGATATAATCTAATCTAAGAAATTCTGAAGCCTGACTTATTGTTTCAAGCTATTGTGGTAATGCTGACTCCAGAAGATAAACAGTCATTGCAGAGATTTCTAGGCACGATGCTGTGTTTTGCAAAATATATTCCTAATGTGTCTGAGATAACTAGGCCTCTTTGAAAGCTGTTAGAACAAAATGTAACATGGAAATGAAGCTATGAACAGAAAAATGTATCTGACATGCTCAAGAAACTAGTTGCAGAAGCTCCAGCATAAAAACACTATAATGTGAAAAACCTAGATATGTTGCAAGTAGACACCAGTAAGACTTCTACAGGAAATGATATTCTACAAAAGTAGATATCAGCTACCTGTTGGTCAAGGGGTTTTATAGATGCACAAGAGTTATGCTTTGAAAGAAAAGGAAGTATTAGTTTATAGATGTGAATAGAAAATTAGCTAGAAACATGCTACAAACTCTTGCAAAGCATATTCAGATGCTCATTGTGTAATACACATTCAAGACTGCAAATTATATTACTTTATCTGCATAAATACACTTTGAAACTGATATATAGACCAGAAAAGGAACTAGCACCCTCAGTTCAAGACCATTCTGGCATAGACATCCTCCAGATTAAAGAAGCAATGTGTTGTCATGCACGTGTATTATTATTTGATGTTCCTTTAAATAAGCAAACTGATAGACAAAAAAATTGCAAATACCATTAGTGCATTAAAGTATATATTTTCAAGATATATGATACCTGATGTTCTCAAATATGGCAGTGATCTATAGTATAGAACACAGGAATTCAGATGAAGAATGCATGATTAAGGATTTAGACATGTAATGACTAGTCCACCGTATCTGTAGTCAGCTAGATGACTGGAGAGAATTATCCTAACAGTAAAGAATCTTATGAGAAAGAGATGTAGCAAAAGCTATGAGGATTGATTATAATCTTACAGTTATGTAATAGAAAAATTCTCTATCTTAGGGACTTAGTTTCAGACATCTCAACTCTTTATGGGCAGAAGTTTGAAAAGCAAGTGACCTACTTCATCCGCATTGGTGATGCCTAAAAGTCAACAAAACATAAAATAAATGATGGAAAAAGTGAAAAGGGACAGCAATAATACTACGATAAAAACTATAAAAGAATTACAGACTTGCAGGTTGCAAACAAAGCAAAAATTCAAAATTCCACAGCCTGTAGCTGAAGTTGCTCATAAAGCGTCTTGTGCAGTTTGTGAAGAGGAAGATAGGCTGTTTAGAAGAAACTTCAGGCATCCGTACAAGGCAAGCACGTCATTGCTGAAGCTCCAGGAATATTAGTAGCTGAAAGTGCCACAACTAGTTCTTTTGCAAGAAAACAGAGACTGTAAAAACTATGATAGTCAAGAATTGCTGAGAGTGACTTCTTAAGTCAGGTCTCCAAATGAAGCTAGTAGTGAAGCACAGTGGTGCAGCGGTTAACGTTGTCGCCTCACAGCAAGAGGTTCTCCGGTTCGATTCTCGGCTGGGGTGCCTTCTGTGTGGAGTTTGCATGTTCTCCCTGTGTTTGCGTGGGTTTCCTCCGGGTACTCCGGTTTCCTCCCACATTCCAAAGACATGCATCTGGAGCATTTCTCCCCGGGCCTCCGCTGAAAACAGGCTCTGTGGAACCTAGTCGGACATTCCCGGTCAACAAATGTTAAATAAAAATAAAATAAACTATTTATGAAGTACTGTCCCAAAAGCAAGGCAAAAGGTCCAGGGTAAAGCAGTCCTTTTAGATTATCTAGTTATTAAAGAATTACTATTCATTTCAGAAACTAATATGTTTCTGATGATGGCAAGGGGCAGTATTACATTTGATTTTAATGTAAAATACATGTACAGTATATCTATATGTATCTATCTATATATTTATATATATATATATATATATATATATATATATATATATATATATGTTTGTGTCTTTCGGCTTTTCCTGGTTAGGGGTCGCCACAGCGGAACTCCGGTCTGCTAATGATTGGCAGTTGATTTTATATATATATATATATATATATATATATATATATATATATATATATATATATATATATATATATATATATAGATAGCCTTACTGTCTGTGTGTGTATCTTTTATCAAGTAAACTTACATGGCACTCTTGTCCTCTGCTTCTGCTTTCCCAGGTCTGCCCTGTATTATGCTAAGTGCTCTCCACCTCTTTGGTATGTCTTCTTTCGGTTCTACAAAGCCCTCTAAGTCCATAATCTTCACTGTTTCATTCTCCCTTACCACCCTTAATGGCAGAGTGTTCCAGACTATTTCACACTGAAATTCCGTCTTCAGAGTACCTTATATTTAATTCCTTATATCATTACTCTGCCCTTCACCAGTTCTTCATCCTTCCTTGAAATAAGCAGCTGCCTGTAGAAACTACCTGTCTACTAGCTCCCCTCCCACAGTAATTATGCAAACTGTACACACCCTTTCTACCTTTGATTTACCCTATGATGTTCATGCACTTCCCTTCCTAAATATTGAACCTCATTCTTTTCATATCTGGCAGGTTCTTCTCAGCATCCTCGTTCTTAATATTCCTGAAAACCTTAGAATGTGGAGTAACCATGCTCTTGTCCCTCTTTTCAACGTTTTGGATATCTTTGCTACGTCTGCTTACCCAGGTGCCACCAATCCTGCAATTCATGTGTTCTGTCTAAGCAGGAACATGCGTAGGCTGTTTATCTCCTAGTTCATTTTATATGCCTCACTGTTTGCACTTATTCTTTCCTTCTCTTCTGTCTACCCTTCCCTCATCTTCTGCATCCTTATTTACTGCTGAGCCTCTCATCCTTTTGACAGTTGTTTAAAGGTACAACCATCTTACTGAAACTTTCCTAAACAGTTTTCACCACCTCTGTTCCCTTTAAGCTGTGCTGGAGCTTATCTCGCTGTTGCAAGTCCTGCCTCAGTCACCCACTACCCAGTGCCCATGTTCCCATCTCTACTGCCTCAGCCAGTGGCTAAACATATTCGTCTTTGCTTACTCTTCTGGTGTTGATCACCAGTAACACTTCGGTGAAAGCTACTGTGCTCCCCCAGACCCTGTACCTTGCAGCTAGCTTTCTGATCCTTCTTACAGCTTCATCAGTGGTGCATTCTGCAAAGTATTTGTGCCTCCATAAACCTTCTAATCCAACTATACTTTCCCACCCTATTCTTTACAGCTGCACTGATCCATATTGCCAAATTATTCCGGCAGCCATGTAAACTAAACTCCCAGAAATCCTCCTAGCTCTTGTTTCACATGGTACCAGCCTTCAGCACACCCTGCAGCCCCTTGCTCACAAATCCCTGAGATGTATTTTTGTCTGTCATGAGACTCACCCGGCCCTTTCCCTTTCTATAAACTATGTTACCTTTCTTGTATTTTATTCTGTACTTTTCTTAGGCTACTGTCCCATCTCTATTTTATTTTCTTTACTTACAAGGTTCTTTGACTGACTACCTCCCTGTTTGGCCTTGTTCATTAACTTTTCACCTGCTGATGACTTCCATGTCTGCCTGCTCTGGTCACCTTTGCAAGTTTCCACACCTACTAGCATCTGCCTATAGTGATGTGCACTAACCCAGACAGGGGCAGAATACAATTCTGCCCTTGATGCAGCTGACCACTTAGACACTTGAATGCACCCTGGATTGCTGTGTGGAGATATAACTATACACCACTGTTTAATTCTGCTCTTAGATGCTCTGTTCCCATCCTATTTTTACACCTTTCTAGCACATTTCTATATTTTGCACAATATTTTGTTTAAGCGAAATTCATAAGGCTCCAAATCACTATTCACTTGGAGAAGTAAGACTTTACACGAACACATCTGTGAAAGCCAACTCGATGCAATAGGAAGTTCGTGCAATCCTGTCCATGCCTCACAGGATAAAAAGAGACATTACATCTGGAGGCAGGTAGAGGGTCAAATCATAAAGAAAATATTGTCTGTTTACCCACTGGCTAAAAATTCAGTCAGCAAAATGCAGACTCTGTTTTGTGCTCAGACTGAAGTGCAAACTGATGAGCTAATCTTCTGGTTTTACAATCATCGCCTCACAGTAAGACGCTGTCCGGTTCGACTCTCAGTTAGAGCGTCTTCTGCGTGGAGACATGCGTGAATGGGCGTACCTTCGTTGAAGGTTGTGCATCAGGGCTGGCAACTCAGTACGTAAAAATCAACTGCCAATCATTAGCGGACCGGAGTTCCACTGTGGCGACCCCTAACCGGGAAAAGCCGAAAGTCACAACAACAACAATTAGGTTAGACTAAGCAGATAACTGACTAACCAGAAGGCCACCTGTTACCATTATTCAGACTCTCAAGAATCTCAAGCTAGGTCCAGTTTTAGATGAAATGGGGCACCCCGAGTGTACCACCCCCTGGCCTCTCCACAAAATCTAGCTTATTTTTTATCTTTTTATTTTCTGACACTTTCTTTTACTCTTTAGCTTTTTTTATAAATCCTTTTCTTGAATTTGGTCATTACACCTTACTCTCATAAGAGAACTGTAGAGGAAAGAATAGAATTAAGCTATTGGTTGCCATGGCTGTATAGATGGTCTGAGGTACATTTTACATTTTGTTCCTCAAACCTTTGATGAAATGATAACCTGAAAACAATTGTGATTAAGGAAGGAAAATCAGTCTTATTTTTTATTTTAAGAAAAAAAAAAAGTTGCATCCAAGGCTCAATGTTCAAAGCTGACAAAATCATAGTTATTAATAAACTGAGATAGCAAAGAGTTGAGAGGATACATAAATCCTATCTGGAACAATGCCTGCCTAGTCAGCCAACTAAAAAGAAAAGACAGTCACCCTCTATGTACCCCTCTTGTGTTAGATTGGGAAGAAAGTGAAAGAACAGTTTGCCACAGTCATATATTTCAAATTGCTGTTGTGATACATCTACTTTGGGGTTGTTATAATGATTAAGGTGTTTACCATACAGACACCAGGGACAGGGTTTGATTCTCACCTTTGGGAGGGAAGTAGGCTAGGCTTAAAATGGCCCCCAAGGGCAGCTAGCCTAGTACTTACCTATACCTAAACTGCTTATCTCTTCCTCCCTGCCCCCAAATGACAGCCAGTGACACAGGGGGACAAAAGTGACAGTTCATGTAAAACACACTAACATACTTAATTTTATTGTTGTCAGACATAATACACAGCTTGCTTTCTTACCCCTACCCCATAAGATAACCATCTGTATATGTATCTGATGTTGGATTGTAAGGAAAGTGAAAAATAATGATTACAGTAACATATTCCAGTTTGTTGCTCCTGGAAAGCACACTGCCCTTAGACAAGCTATAGTGACCTTCTGTGCACATCTCTGAGGTTTGTCAGTGAAGAACATTAAAGAAATAATTACTACACTATCCCTAGATCCACATATATAAGCTATATCAACCTTCTGTGCACAACTCCAAAAGTGTGTGTGTGTGTGTGTGTGTGTGTGTGTGTGTGTAACTTTCCTTTTCAGTCACCAAAGTCTCAGCACTCTCCCTTTCCCTTATTTGGTGGATTTGTGGGTCATTGACCTGTCTGCTAATACGCTGTCACCATTCAAACACTGTGCCATACTAACAGCAGCAGTGGGTATGTTGCTATTGCCTACCACTCATCAGTACTGAGCTGCTGACATATTCTGTCATCTGCGTACAGGAGGCCTCATGTTCCCTGTAGCTTGTCTTGTGTCAGTGTACAAACAGTACACTGCTGCCAGGGGCATAACTGGGAATTTACAAATTTTAAACATTGGAGCCATATTGCACTGCATCCCCCCTCCCCCACCACCACAAAAAGTGTAGGTCATGACAGAGCACTGAATTGCATGGTTACAATCGTACTGTATAGGGCACTCCTGTACATGATCTTTTTCCTCACATAACACAGGCTGCTTTTCGGTTACAGAGCTGCACTGCTGTAAGTCTCTGTAGAGCAGCTGTAAGACTTCACTTCCAAGACACTACTGTGACACGCCTTTATGCCATATCATGGCAGCCAGTCCCAAAAATGTGCATTCTCTCCAGGGATAACTTTTAGCACCAAATGTCTGTACCACATCAGGCAGGCAATCCCAGAGGTCCAGCAAGACCAGGGCTAATGATGAGCACCATCCTGTGTGTTACATCATGGCAACTAGTCCCATAGAACCAGTCACGCAAACAGCAATATGTAGCACCAACAAGCCTCTCTACCATGACAAGGAAGGTAATGTACAAAGTAACATTTATCCTCTGTGCTCTGGCAAACTAGGTCAGTATATACAATATGCTGTTAATGCTCTACCATGGCCAAAGTAGCAACATTAAAACATCTAAGTCCACTACAATGAGCATCTCTGAATTCAAGGACTTTAAAAAGACAAAGCTATTAAAATTATATGATAATCTCTCAAAATTCAAATGCAAAATGTCCCTCCCCCATGTAGCCTCCTCTGTCACGTATGCCAATTAATTTTACTTCAGTCTAAGAAACAGCCTAATCTAAAATGTCACAACCAGCACCAAATATACTGGGGAACATAAAAATAAACCATCCTGGTGGACTGCAACATTTATAAGTTATATAATAAAAGAAAAGCGAACTAAGGTCTGTACTAAATCAAACTCTTCCCACATTAAAAACGCTATTAAGAGGTTCAGCAAAAATCTGAAAGTTACTATAATAAAGATCATACTGGAACTCAAATTAAAATTAGCATCTGGAGTAAAATATAATCATAAATCCTTTGTTAACTCCATCGGAGAATTAAGAAATAACACTCAGCGATGTCTTGAATTAGTGTACAACGGTATGGCAAACTCTACGGATACTACTAATACTGGTGTAAATACATTTGTGCCAACTTCATACCAGGCACCAAATGTATCTTTTTGACATTTGTTAACTGGGTATGTCCAACTGAGCCCATTTTCCATGGAGGCCTGGGGAGAAAAGCTCCACACAGAACAATTAACATGGCAGGAATAACACAAGGTACAGAAAATCATCAGATATATGACAATCACTACCAAAAATATCAAATACATGACAGACACTAAATACAGAAGAATCTATAGATCTGTAGATCTAATTATTTAATAGGAAACAAAGAACACAAAATACAGAGCAGAACCCCAATTACAGTACAAAATATATCAATCAGCAAGCAAAGATGTAAATGCTTGTATAAGACTTTTGGTTGTAAATATGGTTCCATAACAAATCAGAGATACAGTACAAAGTAAAAGCAACCTGGATGCCTTAGAGTAAAGAAATATGTTATAAAAATAAGACTAAGTGAAGTGGTGACTAATGTGATACATGGGGAGGTATAGAACGGGCATTAGAACAGCAGGAAGTGGGGAGGCGAAAGGGAGAGAATGAGAAAGGAAGAGTGGAAACAGTAAGAGAAGGGTAGGAAGGAAGTTAGATTTGGAGAGGTAAGAGAGGGGAGAGAGCTAACAGTGAACAATGAGGTTACAGAGAGAAGTACAGGTTGGGAGGTAGCTGGGGTTATGGCAGGAGCAGATCCATGAGTTCAGTAGAGTCCCTTTAAAAGCTTTTTTGAAGGTGACGGTATTGTGAATTGTTCTAATGGACAGAGGAAGTTTGTTCCAGGTTCAGGCAATGGAATAGCTGTATAACTGTTGGCCAATATTTTTTGTGGGCTTGGAGATTTCTAAGAGAAATTGGCTAGAGCTCCTAGGCGAGCAATTGGAAATATAGAAGATACTGAGGGATGATACGGTAGGGCAAGAGGTACGTTTGTTGATAATGGAGCAATAAGGAGCAGTTGAGCTAGTAGGAGGTGGTGGGGGAGCTCAAGCCATTTTAAGGATATGAGAGAAATGCAGTGGCGAGAGTTGTAGGGTTGATTGGCAGAAAACTTTTTAGAAAGATTTCAAATTGGTTAAGGTCAGAGAGGCATAAAGAAGGCTGGGAAGAAAATAGGCATAGGCAATGCAAAGTCTGGAGTTTTCTGTGAGGAATTTTTTGTTTTTATAGAGCAATCCCAGTTTTTGATGAGTCTTTTTTATGCAATTTTGGACATGAAGGTTGCACTTTAGTTGATCATCTATGATATCTCTGAGGAACTTGGTGTGTGTCTCTACATTTATAGTGGTTTTGTTAAGGGATGTGATAGTGAAAGAAGATTTAAGATGTGAAAGAGACTTTGGGAAGAATAAGAGAAGTTTCTTTTGAGGAGGGTTGAGTACTAGTTGATTGTTAGTTAGCCATCTTTCGACAGAGTTGAAGGAGTTTTGGGTTAAAGTGTGGAGTTGTGTCAGATTATCAGAGGTGCAAATGACAGTGGTGGGTCCGTGAATAGGACCTTGATGTACTCTGGCCTTAACAGGGAGGAAGTGTGAAAAAGAATTGAGCCATTTGATGGACTGCTGTTTGTTGGCAACTTAGCTAGAGAACCATTTGAGAGTTGGATTAGAGAGACCAAGATCAGACATTTTAGTGAGAAGTTTGGGATGTGATACCGTGTCAATGGCTTTAGAGAGATTTACGAATAGGGAGGAAAGCAGTTTATTGTTGTCTCTAGCTTGAGAGATGGTATGAGTGAAGGAGATTAGAGCAATAGTCATACTATTACTAGGCCCGAAGCTGTGTTGGGTAGGAGTGAGTAGATTTTCCTGAAGAAGATAATTAAAGAGTTGTTTGCATATACATTTTTCCAGTATTTTTGAGAGAGGGACAGTATGGCAATGGGCCTACAACTGAGAGGTCAGTGGACTGTCTTTCTTCATGGATGGGTATAATGAAGAATTGCTTCCAGATCGAGGAGACTGTAGATTCTTGGATGGATCAGTTGCTGAGGATCGAGATAGGGTAGGCTAAATAGCTGTCCGATAGCTTTAGGAATTTCACTGAAAGATTATCAGCTGAGGGGGTGCAAGGCTTTAGTTTGCTCAGTAGAGATTTAATGTAGACAGTGGGGACTGGTTTGAGAGAAAAGGTAGTTTTAAGGCCCAAGGGAGATGGAAGAGAGGTAAGATTGGGAGTGTAAGTATTCTGGGTAAGCTTGCTAATGAAGTCAGTGAAATGTGAGTTAAGGATAGTGACAGTTTCAAGTGGAGAACTGTTGGAGCAAAGGTTAGGTATATTAGGGCTACCTGGATAAAGAATAGTTTTTATGGTGTGCCAGAATTTTTTAGGACTGTTGATTTGGTTGATTTGAGGTTTAAGACAAAAGGCCTTTTTTGCCATTATTGACATGATTTTTGTGATGTTTTATGGTTCTTTATAGGTTTGGAGATGGATGGGGTATATTGTTTTTAGCCAGTATTTCCATGCATTATCCCTTTTGTGCATAAGAGAGCAAGCGGACTGAGAAACCCACAGAGCAAAGAGGGAGTTCACTCTGACTTTCTTAAGGGGGGCAAGGGAATTGAGACTGTTTAGAACAATGCAGACTGTTGCTAGGTGAGGCAATGCTGAAGCTAGGTGATGCAAAGAAAGATGAGACTGCCCTAGATGCTAAATGTTACATGGCACAATCAGCACTCTGGAAAATATGCCAATTGGTCACTCCAAGATGGAGATGTAATTCCTTTTACTGGAAAGCTGAGCAAGACAACTGTATCCATAGTCATTTAAGCAACTGTGATTTACACGCATAATTGCTCTTTACTCAGAGGACTTTCATACCTCTCAGCTGTCCAGATATTTGGATAATGTCCAGATTTTTGCCTCAAATTTTTGATCTGTTCTTCTTAAAATTGTGGTTTTCTGGAAACCCATTGAGGATTGAAGTCATTAAATAACGACAGACATTAGAGTTTCAGACTTCATACCCTCCAGGAAATGTATGCTAATGTAAAACCTATAATTCTAATAACGTTCTAAGTTTATAAGAACAATATTTAAAATTTCTCCTTATTTTTGGTCCCTTGTCCCCCCCATTATTTTTGCCTTTCCCCAGATCTCTTGTGCTAAAAGGTTGAGAGGTATGACAACTTTTCTTGTTGGTTCTTATCTTTGCAACTCTGATTGGAGAGTACCAGTTGGGGGAGTGCCCAGGATGCCATTTGACCTAGCTACAGCTCAGACAGAAACAGTTAATGAAGTTCCAAAGATTCCTGAGTCCCTTCTCCCCCACAAAAAGATTATTATAGAACATGACACCTGCACTGTCCAAAGCTTAAAATACCACCTCTGTGTATCTCAATAATATAGGTGGCTGCTTCACCAACAGTGCCAGACAGGCACTTAAACCTCTACTAAAACTATTCAGCTTAAGCATAACCACAGAGTATGTTCCCAAGTTATAAAAAAACAGCAGTAAGTATATCCATCAATAAAGGGGCCTGCCTCAAACTCCAGGAAGTATACCTCTATGGCAGCACACTATATTCCAGTTTTTAAGCTGATCATTATAATGTGGTCTCCTGCAATATGGCACAACAGAAATTATGCCAGTGAGGTGCTTTAGGTTGATTATCTCTGAATCACTGCTATTACATGATGTTTTATCAGCCACAGTCAGTACCACTAAACTTGTCTCTGCCTCTGACTTGACTGGGATGTCATTACATGTACGCACTGATGCTGGGAAACTCACAGTGATTCCTCTTCATGCTAGTGATACTCTCCATCATGAAACATTCCTGCCCAATGATGCACTTCTCACGGTGTTCACTACATAATATACATGTACAGTAATGATGTACATACATACGTACACACATTAATTATGGCCGTGTGCAGTGGGCTTCCTCATTCCTCCTCATTCTTACCTGAAGAATGGACATGACTTTTTCAGGTGCTAGTTACAGGGGGGGGTTTCACCTGTTACAACTAGGAGATAAAACGTTTCTCTATTTGCTGAGCAATGGCTATAGTAGCTGCTAGGGTCCCCTGTATAAGATGCATGGCTGGCACCATCCTGTGATGCAGTTGTTATCACCCCCTCTGGGATGATCCCGGCACAGGTACAACAATCTTGGAATGAACCACCTGACCTGCCCCACCAGTAGGAAGTAGTAGAAGTTATGGAAAGAAATGCAATTTACTATTGCAAGCATTGCTGTGTACGTTTTGGCACTCTGCAAATTAACAGCACCTGTTGCTATTCTTATTTATTTGCTTATTTATTTATTTATTTACATTTGTTGACCGGGAGTGTCCGACTGGACGTAGGTTCATTTTCAGTGGAGGCCCGGGGAGAAAAGCTCCACAGTTAAAATAGACAGTAGTTACATTGGATTACATAGCGATTAACAATTTAACATAGCAATTACTTACAACATATTTACAGATAAAGAACATAGTACATCAGTAGACAACTAGAATCTTTATCTGTGAAGTACATAACAGACATTAACAAATGTTACAATAAGAAGTTCCTGCTGTATAATAAGTACTAGGCTTATGCACATCTGAGCTTGCTTCTATCAAGGTAGTTAGTGGAGTGGAAAGAAAGGTAGTGGTTGGATGGGGTGGGTGATATTAGAGTGGGAGTTGCAAGGGCATAGCCAGCATGTTTTTAGGTGCGCTTTTAGTAAAGTTTTGAAGTGGGTGCATGATGGTATGGTGGTAATTGTGGGTGGGAGGGAGTTCCATAATTTGGCTATGGTGCAAGAGAATAGTGCTTCACCAGCAGAGTTATTGGCTTTAGTGATCTGCAAGTGATTTTTGTTGCTGGATCTTAGTGGTCTGGTGGTGCGATAGGGTTGGAGTAGATTCTGGAGGGATGGGACATTTAGTGGATGGTTTACTAGTTTGTGGGAGAGTGAGAGTTGATACCATTGAAGGAGGTGAGGGAGTTCAAGCCAGCCCAGTTCAGCAAGTGAGAGACAGTGGTGACTATGGTAGGATGCCCCTGTGGCGAATTTTGCGATTTTGTTGTATCAGGTCTCTAGCTTGTTTAGATCGCATTGCCTTAGGTTGGTATATATTTGAGAGGCATAAAGTAGGGTGGTGATAAGGTGGGAATTTGCTACTGAAACCTTTGCTGCTTTGGTGAGAAGTTGTTTATTTCTGTATAACGCTCCTAGTTTTTTGTGGACTTTTTTTATGGTCATGGATATGTGAATGTCAAATTTTAGTTTATTGTCTATTTCCACTCCTAGCAATTTGGTGTGTTCAGTTGGGTATATAGTGGTGTTATCTTTTGCTGTGGTGTTAAAGTGAGAGTTGTTTTGAGTATGTTTGGTGGGTTGGAAGATGAGTAGTTTAGTTTTGTTAGGGTTGAGTATTAATTGGGCATCGGATAACCAAGTTTCAACAGAGGAAAAAGCTTCCTGTGTGACTTTTTGAAGTTTGGGTAGGGACTGGGCTGAGCAGATGATGGTTGAGTCATCTGCGTTTTGTATGAGTGTGCCATGTTTGGTGGCAGAGGCTAGATTATTGGTGAAAACAGAGAAGAGTAGGGGTCCAAGGATGGATCCTTGGGGAACCCCTATGGAGACAGGCAGTTGGGGAGATATGTCATTCTGCCATACAATGGATTGTTGGCGGTCAGACAGGTAACTCTGAAACCAGTTGGTGACTGATTGAGAGAAGGATAGGTTATTGAGGACAGAGATAAGTTGCTTGTGTGGGACCATGTCAAATGCTTTAGATAGGTCTAGGAAAGTAGCAGAGGAGATATAGCCATTGTTTTTATGCTGAAGGATAGTGTTAGTAAAGGAGAGTAAGGCAGTGGTGGTGCTATTGTTTGGTCGGAAACCATGCTGAGTATTGGAAAGGAGGTTGTTAGTGAGGAGGTAGTCTGAGACCTGAGAGTGCATGCATCTCTCTAGTATTTTGGCGAGTGGAGAGAATAGCTATGGGGCAGTAAATTGTTAGTTCTGTGGAGGGTCCGCCTTTGTGGAAGGGAATTATATGTGATACTTTCCACAGTGTGGGAATGTAACTTTCTGACAGAGATCGGTTAATCAAGATGGATACTTGGTAGGCCAGATAGGGTTGCCAGCTGTCCGGTTTTTGACCGGACTGTCCGGTTTTCTGACAAATTGTCCGGTTACAATTTTAATTCAAAACCGGACTTTTTAAATTTCACGGCACTGATACTGATGTCATCACGTGCGCAATGACATCAGGTCTCTCAGGTCTACCAGCCTGTCGGAACTGAGCTCAAGGAGCTCACTTCCGGTGTTGCGAGCGGGAAGCAGAAGCCAGCATTTCAAACAGGGGAAGGGCAGCATTTTCAGAATGCAATGGTATATATTATGTTTTGGTGAAACTCAGTATATAGGGTTTTACCTTCATTTTAGGCCAGTTATGAAGTTTTCTTGAAGTAATCGACCTCCGTTTTTGTGGTACATTCTGCCTCTGGCTACTGGCTGTCGAGGGGGAGGAAGGAAGTTTGCTATTGAGGATGGATTTGGAAGTTGTTTCCTTAACTGACTACACAGTAAGGTGTGAGTTTTGGCACTTTTCTTTTATAGTCATCGGACAGTCCTGTGATATAGTAATTTTATGACCCAAATAATGTGCTTTTGTTTTTTTGGACACTGACAACAACACTTTTTGTACATCCTAAAAATTTGCCTTGGAGTGTCAGCATTCTGTTTTTTGTATAAAGCCCGGTGAGCCCTCTCTATGATCATTCCACTCGCGTTTGTGTCAGTTTGGAGTATGTGCTCAAAAATTTGCAAGACTATTTCATTCAAATGGGCCTGCTCATAGGATTCTGGTACTCCTCTTATTAAAATATTATTGCGCCGATTTCTCACTTCCAAATCGGTAAGCTTCTGTTGGAAATCTATCAGGACAGAGTTTTTGGCGTTCATTTCCTCTTTTAATAGAGCTATCTGGTGTTCATTGTTCTTGTTTATGCTCTCAATGTTATCCATACGCTCCACTGTTTAATTTTGTTACCAAAGCTAGCTAGTTGTTCGGAAAAACATTGCACCGCTGATTGCAGTGGCAATAAGGCTTCTTTAAGTTCATCGAAGTGAATGTTTGAGTCAGTTTTCTGTTGCTTTTAATTACTTCTTGTTGCTTATGTATTTTTTGTTTCTTGGTTACTATCTGTTTTTCTGGGGAGGCTATTGCAGATAGCTTGGTTTTAATGGTCTGTGTTTCCATATTATCATTTTCTTCGACATTTTCCTTCTGATTCGATAGTCTGGTTTCAGTTTAGGCCAGTGTTATTAGTGGATAGAAGTTTGAAATTCACACGTAGTGAGGAGTCCCCAAAGTGTCTAGGGGCTTTAATTTAGTGATTATTGTTCAAGGAGCTAAATGGAGCATCTCTTCTAGGTTGGCTACCTTTGAGGACCATGAGTCTTGCCCTGAATTTCTTTTTATAGATGAATTAATGAGGCTAATTACCCGGTATTGCTAATATCACCACCACTTAGCTTTGCCCAGGTTTTTGGTGCTAAGAATTGAGAGCTATAGTGAAAAGTACTGAATTTGTATTCCCCCATTATTGGCTTTGTTTGTCCAGGTTTTTTGTGCTAAGAGGTTGACAGCTATGAGAAATTCACTAAATGATAGCCATTAAGTTTCAGTCTTCCTATTTTTGAGGAACCTGCTGATTTGGCATAGTGGCACGTTGCTCTAACTGTAAAATGTTCAAACACTAAATTTAAAATGCGCTCTAACAAGTGTGCTGTATTATAATACAAGGAATATAATTTAATAAAGTCAGGAAGGTGCATCAAAGAAAAGAACACATGAATGTTTCTTGTTTTGTGTCCAAGGGGCCTATGATTTGAAAACAGACCAAAGGTAATCTTTATCCACTCATGGCCATGCATTTTCTTTGGATGTGGTGTGGGTTTCAATGCTGTTTCAATGGATGTGAGTTTCAATGCTGTTTCAATGGATGTGAGTTTCAAGAGTAGAGAAGTTTTAATGCCATTGCCATGTAAGATATGATTGTTGTTAGTACTGTCATTTCTTAGAACATTTTAAAATGTTATCATCCTAAACTTGGGAAAACAATGAGCAATGCTGTTTCGGTGAATGTGAGATTTAAAGGCAGAGTAGTTTTAATGCTAAGTCTGTTTTCATTGTGAGACTGTATTGCTTTGTTTAGCAAATGTGCATCAGTGGTTTGTGCTATAAAATTTGAAATAAATGTTTTAAATTAAATCCAAATATCTGTAATGACTGTAGAAGTAAAGCAGAAGACAGTATGCACACTGAGAGTTTTGAACAGTGTTTATGGCAACTGGCGAGAAATTGGCTAAAAGCAGGCATCCGGAACAGAAAAGGGGCGTGCCCATCAGCTGATGTCACTGTGATGTCACAAAATGGGTGCGGCATTGATGGGAGAGGGGTGGGAATGGGTGGGGTTATGAGTGATGCAAGGGGCGTGACCTTAGTCCGGTTTTAGCTACAAAGAAAGCTGGCAACCCTAAGGCCAGAGCATCAGCTGTGATTTGTAGGTATTCACTTGGGAGGTTGTCTGCTGCTAATTTGGTGGGCTTAAGTTTAGTTAAGAGTTTTTTTATGTTGGAGGTAGGTACAGGAGAAAAAGAGAAGGCAGTGGGGAGATTACTAGTTGAAGGTGTGGGTTGGAGGGGAGGGGGTGTGTTGTTTAGCTAGTGATAGTATGGTTTGTGTGAAGTGTGTGTTGAATGATGTAGCAATATTTTCTGATGAGTGAGGGATGTTAGGAGGAGGGGTACTGACTTTATCTGGGTAGAGGATGAAGTTTATGGAGTACCAGAATTGTTTGGGGCTGTGTTGGGAGGGGCCTAGGGCAGACTGGTAGTATTAGAATTTGTCCTGTTTTATTAGCTTTTTGACTCTATTGCATAGTTCTAGGAATTTCTGTCTAGGTGAGGGGGTTTTGGTTTTGCGCCAGTGCTCCCAGGCTTTATCCCTGTTTTTCATTTCTGACTTAGTGGTTTTCTGTAGCCATGGGGAGGGTTGTGCGTTGGTTCTGGAAAGTCTTATGGGGGCATGGTAATTAAGGATGCTCAGGAAGGTAGTATTAAAAAATTCAACTGCATCATCAAGACTGAGGTACTTTAGAGGATGCCAGTTACATTCTTTGAGGGATGAGATGACTGTGAGTGGGTTAAAGTTTAGTTTTTTACATATTTGACGGTAGATGACAGGTTTAGCTTGGTATAGGTATTTTTTGAGTAGGAATTATTCTTGCCATCTATTGTCATGGATTTGTTTACTGATTACTGTTTTTTTTTTTTTTTGCTTGTTTTATAGTGACAAAGAGAATATTGCATTTAATCATGAGGCCTGCCCAAGGAGATGTGATAGGTTCTCTGGTTGGTGGGACAAGTTTATCATATAGATCACTGTGCTATCTGATTGAAATGTTTACTAATTAGTGGTTGTATTTTTCAATTTATTTTTTGCTTCCTATTTCTAGAGGGTTAGCTGTGATGCAGGATGAGGTGTAGTGGTGGCCACCTGGATCTGCACTGCCCAGTGTGCCTGCTGTTGGGTCAACAGTAGTCCCCAGGCCTGCCTCCTGCAGAAAGATGAAGATTACAAATGGAAGGTGTCCTGGAAGGTGCTGGTGGTTTCTGTGGCCACCTCTCAGAAGGAAGGACAGAGGCTCCTCCTGTAAGAGTAATCTGGATGGGCCCCCTTGGTCACCCTATGGAAAGTGTGGTAGCTGGTCATTGCCAATACGGGAGAGCAGCTAGATACCCACATTGGCACCCAGCAGCATCTACTTGTGCAACTGATAGAGTAGCACAGCCAGCTGCCCATATCCATTGGGCCACCAGCGAGGTGATTGACATCTAGGTGTGTTACGATGTGGGCTGATCCGACATATCATCTGTATCCCTTCCTATCCATCCCTGTGTTCTCCTTCCTTGTGTGTCACTCCTTTTATCCTGTCTGTGTCCTTCCCATCATCATTCTCCTCTGCCTGCCTGCCTGTCCGTCTCCCCCTCTGTCAACCCCACCTCTTACATCCATATCTCCACAGGCAACCTCCGTCTGTGCTGCACGTTTGTTTGTTTGTTTACTTGCTTGTCTGTCCATCCCTGCTATTTTCCCTTCTCTTCAGACATGCTCTTTGCTACCATCCTCCTCTAACCATTTAAATTTATACCCTTCTTCCCCCAAACTATTTTCCCCTTTATGTTGCCCTTGCATGTGCTTTTCTGCTTGCTCTTGTTCCATTTCTGGCTTTACAGTGTCCACCTTCCCCCGTTTATATGATAAACTAAGTTTTGATGTTTTGCTGTGGTGATTCTATATGACCTGCTCTGAGTGCTCCAGTGTGAGGCACTTCAGTGCATGTGCAAATGCTCATATTGTCGGGCATGCAACATTTTTGTGCCTCTCACTCTACGCACTTGACCACCCATGAGACAGCCACTGCAGTAGCATAGCGTTTACTATTATTCTGGCTGCAATGATGTACTATTCAGCCTGTTTTCTGGCATTGTGGCTCTGGGCTGCATCGTGGTCATCCATCGTTATTATTTAGTGTGGCATCACAGCATTAAAAATCTTTTTGAATAACCCCCTGTATTTCCTTTTCACTGGATTACTTATACTCTGCTCTTCATTTAAATGAAATACATTTTGCATTTGTACTGAGAATTTATAATCATTATTGTCAAACTTCCCTTTATATAATGTTGTTTTATGTGATATGCAATACACATTGCTCCATTTTTGTCCATTGTACTTTATTTTTAAATAAATGCATGAAAGTAACTCTTTGCATTGCTGTGAAAAATAGAGAATACTTAGTGATGAGTTATGACCTTAAAATTAAAAATCATCCACTCATAGGCAAATGAAGGAGAAGAAGTGATTAAAAACACACTTGATTTTATTTTATTGCTTTCATCAATAAGTCCTTCTGGACAAAAGCACTAAAATAAAACCAGGTGTGTTTTTAATCATCTGTTCTCCTTTGTCTGCCTACCAGTGGATGATTTTTATTTTTTATTATAGGTTCATAGGTGTGTACTAGGCTAACGGCCCTAGGGCCTTTACAAGCCTAGTCATAGGATTACCTTGGCATAGTGCCACCCAATCTTAGTTCCCAGTGCCTTTGTCGAGTAGAGCCACTGGAGTTATCCCCGGGGTGAATTTTCTGTTTCCCATCCACTCATCAAGATTTCTCTTTAAGAGGGTCAGCGAGGTGCTCTGCCTAACATGTATGGGAAGTCTGTTCCATAGCATGGGCAGTCTCTCGGTTATGAACCTGTCCCTCCAGCATGTTCTGTTAATTGTGGTAATGATGTTGAGGTCTCTGGAGTGTGTGGTGCGGAGGGATTGGGATTTCTTTAGATGTAGCATTTCTAACACAGCTGGATCAGACATGGCTTTGTAAGTCAAGCAGAGATCGCCGCTAAGAAGGCGATATGATACAGAGAATAGTTGGAGTTTTTTGAGTCTGTCCATATAGGACAAGTGTTTAAGACCTAGGATCCTCTTTGTGAGGTACTTTTGTAGCCTGTCCAGTTGTTGCAGGTGTCTAATGAGGTACATGCCAAATGGGGCATTGTACTCGATGACTGGCCTAATGAGGGAAGAGTAGAGGGAGACAATGACCTCTTTCTTCCAGGATGCAAAACCCTTAGTAATGAGATGTGCCACATAGAAGGACTTTATGACCACAGTGGCAATGTGGTGATCAAAAGATAGGTTGCTGTCAACATGTGTTCTCAGATCTCTTATAACGCCTTCTGTGTTCAGTGGACTACCATCAATGTGGTAATTCATGGGAACTGGGTTTTTCCCAAAGGGGATAACAACACATTTTTTGGCATTGAGCTTAAGGCCATGGTTCTGACACCAGTTGTTGGTCTCAGTGAGGCCATTCTGTAGGATGTTAGCATCACTTGGGGAGTTAATAATAGCTCCCAACTTGCAATCATCTGTGAACTTTGTCAGCCAGAGTCCCTTTGTGTTGGCCTTGACTTCAGAGAAGTAGATACCAAACAGGAGAGGACCCAGGACTTAACCCTGTGGGACTCCACTCATGACAAGTCAGCAGTCTGACTTGGAGTCAGCTACTTTCACACTGTGGGTTCTATCTGTGAGCCAGTTTACAACCCACCTAATGATATAGGGGTTGGATGCCAAGCTTAGTGAGTTTTTCTATGATTTCTGAGTGGGGAATGGTATCAAAAGCCTTGGCCAGATAAAGGTAGGCTGTATGAACCACCTTGCCTTCATCCACAACTCTGGTAACTGACTCAAAGAAGTTGACCAAGTTGAGCAGACATGATCTACCATTCACAAAACCAAACTGTGTGGGATCCAGAGTTTGGAGATTCCCTATATCCTTGTTTATTAGATCCATGATGATGCATTCCATAGCTTTGCATATCAGACTCATCAGGCTAATGGGGCGATAGTTCCCAGGGTCTGTAGTCCCTCCTCCTTTGTGGAGAGGGATGACTGTAGCAGTGCGCCATTTGGTAGGGACAAAGCCTGAGGTGAGGCTGTGACTGAACAGGGCACACAGGTGAGGTGCCAGTTCACTCTGTAGTTCATGTAGAACACAACCAGGGATATTGTCAGGTCCCATAGAAGCTGTATTCTTGGACTTGGACAGTGCTGTTTTAACCTGTGCAGCAGTAATATGGGGTGCCTGGCAATCTAGTGGTATTGTGATTGGTCCTTTGGGGGGAGGAGAGGGGTAAAGTTGGCACAGAATCTGTCATCCAGTATATTGGCAATATCTGTTGGCTTGGTCTAGGAGGTACCATTGTACAGTAGCTCAGAGCAAATCTGGGTATTGCCGTGGAGATTCTTTACGTAACTATAGAAGGCCTTGTGGTTGTCTTTACTATTGGCTGCAATTCTGTTTTAATAGCTAGCTTTAGAAGATTTGATGAGGGATCTCAACTTTTTGTTGAGGCTCATAAGGGAGTTTTTCCAGTCTTGGGACTTCACCTTATTCCGCATCAGTTTCCTCCTTCTGTTGTAGAGTTTGTTTCCAGATTGGCTTCCTTTTTTTGGAGGAGAGTGTCTTGGTTCTACTGGGTATGGCGAGATCCATGCATTTGTTTTTTTTTACTCATCCTTTTGGTTTGTTGCTGTGAGTTATGACCTTAGCTTACATATTCATAATTTCTTTCATCAGTTGTGAGAAGATAAATTGCAAATACTAGTGTAACATAAATTCTGAAAAAAAAAGCTGTTGTTCCTTTATGCATCCTGAAGATTGCTATACACAGTATATCTGAAACATTAATTTCAAACAGATACTCTGGGATAAGGTCCAACATCACTTACCCTGTAGTCACTAGAGGTAACATAGAAGATGGGAAGGAAGGCCAGCCAAATAATGCAGGTTGTGTACATGGTGAAGCCAATAAACTTTGCTTCATTGAAGTTTTCAGGGCATTTTCTTGTCTTGAAAGCATATACGGTGCACAGAACAATCAGAACAACATTGTAGGTTAAAGAGATGAGCATGCTGGAATCTCGGTTGTTACACTTGAGGGTAACTACCTCCCTTTTATCAGGAGCAGTCTCCTTGCGAGTGCCAGGGGTCTCCACTGTAAACCAGATAATGACAATGACAAGCTGACATGAGATGAGGGCCATACAGATGACAACCTGAGAGGTGGGACTGATGAATCTTGGCCTTTGAGCCCCATCTTTGACTCCACTAAATATTCTGGCAATTCGATTAGTCTTTGTCAAGAGTGCAGAGTAGCAGACAGCAAAAGATGTCCCCAGTCCCAAGCGACGGAGAGTGCAAACCTCAGTAGATGGTTTGGCAATAAAGATGAATGTCATACTATAGCACATTAGGACTCCACTTAGGAGGATATAGCACAGTTCTCGTCCTGACGCCTTTACAACAGGAGTATTATTGTTTTTTATAAAGACAACAATAACAAACGAAGTGACAATAATGCCTAGGCAGGAAATAGTGACAGGAACAATAGCCCAGGCATCTTCCCACCTTATATATTCTTGGGGCAGCTCAAAACAGCCCGTAAGATTCTCATTTGGCCAAAATCCAAATCCGCAATCCATGCAGGTAAATTCATCAAGCAGGTAGTCGTAGGCCTGACACGGTGTGCAATGCCAGCAGCAGACGTCTCCTGGCTGCATTTTCTTCATTTCATTTTTCTTGCAGGGATCACTACACTGGGAAGTAGGAAGAAAGTCCTTCGCCCAGTGAATCAAGGAAGTATTCAGTGTCAGACCTTCAGCCCAGTATCCAACCTTCCTGTATTTGTATCTTCCATCTACTTTCTGGAAGTTAAAGATGTTGTAACGACCGATGCCATCTCCATAATTATCAAATCGAACAATACTGTTGGTGTCTACAGGCCTGAATGGCGCTAGACAAAAGAAACAAAACATGTTACAACAGCATGCATTTTACACTTTGTATACATCTTTATTTTATGATTTTAAGACTATATAAGCTAACATTACATACATTATGTTCATAGACTGTAATATTCTCCTTGTATGCAAATCTGATAATTCTGACTGTTGTGTTATGTTGAGAGATTCAGGATTGTATGCCACAACTAATAATTTGTCACAGTGTAAATAAATAAGTGGCTTAACTGACCAATGTTTTATTTTCTGCTTATTTCCTGTCCAGAGTATTTCTTATTGTATTTATTTATTTTTCTATTATGTCACCCTTCTGTCTAATTTAGGACAGCAATGTACAATAGTGGACAGAATTTCAGATCAGATCAGTATCAAAATCTCAAGATACATTATACAGTATTAAAATCAATAGATAATACATGAATGCTCAAACAAATAACAATAACACCGTTTATTAGATTTGTTAAATGGAAGGTTTTGTTGAATATAAAAGTCTAAAATTATTAGGTCAGGACAGTAGGGCAGTCTCTTAACCAGCATGACGGAGAATTCCATAGGGATGGAGTGATAACAGAAAAGCTCAGAGATTGGCTGGTTACATCTAGCAATTTTTGTTGGCTGGGTAGAAATTCTTAACTAGGAGGTATGATCTAATCATGTCATTTAAGAAATAGGGGCCAAGATCCTTTAATACATTATGCATCGAAAATAACAATTTGTAAGTTGTCCCTACGCAGGAAGCCAGTACATAAACTGCAAAACAAGGTCCATGTGGGCCTTGTATGCAAAATTTTGGAATCCCTCTTTTTTCTAATTATTTTATTTATTTATTTATTTAATTACATTTATTTACCGGAATAGTCCAAGTGGGCAAATATCCCTTTTCAGCAGAGGCCTGGGGAGAAAAGCTCCAGAAAATTTCCAATGTTACATAAAAAAACATAGGAAACATAGGAAACAAGTAATCAACAAATATACACAATTTAAATGGAATATTATTAATTAATACAAGAGGATAGTGAGACCAGCTATGTTATATGGGTTGGAGACAGTGGCATTGACAAAAAGGCAGGAGTTAGAGCTTGATGTGGCAGAGTTAAAGATGCTAAGATTTGCACTGGATGTGACGAGGCTGTACAGAATTAGAAATAAATATATTAGAGGGTCAGCCTAGGTTGGAATGTTTGGAGACAAAGCCAGAGAGGCACGATTACGTTGGTTTGGACATGTGCTGAGGAGGGATGCTGAGTATATTGGGAAAAGGATGCTAAGAATGAAGCTACCAGGTAACAGGAAAAGAGGAAGGCCTAAGATAAGGTTTATGGATGTGGTGAGAGAGGACATGCAGGTGGTTGGTGTGACAGAGCAAGATGCAGAGGACAGGAAGAAATGGAAACAGATGATTTGCTGTGGCGACCCCTAACGGGAGCAGCCGAAAGAAGATGAATAGCAGCATCATGTAATAAGCTATAAAACCTTTTCCAGGGAGTAAAGATCTGGAAAAAACATTCCATTAAAAACATGCTAACCAGAAGTTTACAAGTAATCAAGAGAGCTATACAAATAATCGACAAATATACACCATGTAAACAGAATGTCATTAATTAATAGCAGGAACATCTAAATATCTATGACACATATTTGGAAATAAACTTGGAAGAAGGAGAGAAAACGTGGAAAATGTAGTATTATTAGTATTAAAAAGTTGGAACTAATTTATTAGGATCGGGAGAAGGAAGAAGAGGGAGAGGTAGAGGACAAGGAGGAGATTTTGGAATAACTAAGGGTATAGTACTTGGAAAGCATAGCAGGAAGTAAGGGACAGGAAATATAACATCCAGGAGGTGAGTGTGTATGGATTATATTACTTTGTGTATCATACCTCTTCACTGTCCAGCTGTATCTATGTATGCACAAAACCACAGTTAGACCTGTTCTTTTATCATAAGAAATTAACTTTGCAGTTCTGAAAAAAAAGCCCCACTGTAGTTAACACTGGGATGAAATGTACTATTTAGGAAGTTTAAGGTATCATAGAAGGAACATGCCAGAAATCAATGTACCAGCTACAGCAAAAAGAAACAGGAAATGTATCCAGATTGGCAGATACCTAAACTGAGGAAAAACAGTCATTGCTGGTTAGGAAGGGGCAAGAATCTTTAATGAGTACATTATGGAGTTTTAGCACAGTTTTAAAAAGGGGATAGTTTGTGCACAGACAGGACTGATGAATAGAAGACATAATGAGTGACCAGTCCTGCACTGTATCCACAAAACAAAAATGGAGGCACTACATTTCAAAAAAGACACACTTTCATTGTTGATCTCAGTTTTTCTGTGCAAGATGGCTGTCTAAAGGAATTCTGAAAATTAAAGGTGGACAATGCAGTGGGATCAGATGGGTGTTCTTCCCACTGAATTATAAAGCTAATGAAACAAAGAATGATGGCACAGATCACTGCTCTTTTTAGTATCTGAGAACTGAAAAAACCATATGACTAAGGCTAGTTTGTCTGATTCCTTTTCAAAAGTGTGGGGACAAGAAAGCAGAGAAGGACACTGTAATGTTTTATTTACCTGCTTCTTTTCTACTGAAGACTTTAGTTTTTCTTTTTAGACCATAACCAAGGATTGTAACAATTCATCAAAAACTATATGCTTAAGTTTACTTTTAAAAGCAATAAGCACTGTATATGTATGTGAAACAATCAATTAATCACAAAAGCAATACACGAGCTAATATATTGAAGCATAATATATTTTTTAAACCATAAACCTTTAGTAAGCTTTTCCAACTATACTATCTTCAAAAACACAATGGTATAAAAGTGAAAAAAATCAATTCAGTTTATCAAAAGACCAATGGCCAATGGTGCATCTGGTTTAACAATTACCATAAAAGCAATGAGTAATGAAGCAGTGTTACTGCGAAAGCGCTCATGTTTGTCTAAGGAATAAAATTATTTTTACTCTACATTTTGGATTGCCTGGCCGTTTCTGAGTCCTACTGTTCTTTTGGAATTATTTGTTATTTAATTTGTTGGGAGGAGCCAACAATATTTACTGTTATACTTTTTATACAGATTCAATTAGGTGGCCTGCAGACAACATTGTTTAAAGCTTTGGGTGCATTTATTATTAAAAGCTTTAACCACCACCAAGTCTGGTTTGGTCTGGCAAGCTGTTTGGTTTCTTTTTTTTTGGATACCAGCTCAGAATACTCAGAACAGCCTATGGACTGAAATACCTTAAATCTAGGGGGGTTTAGGATTTCATATTCATTCTGGCCTGTCCTTAACTGGAAACAGATAATGTTTTATTTATTTTTTTGGTCCAGAAGTTGGGTTAATTTTTTTTAAACCATAAGGGAAGAAATGAATATATACTATTGCCTTTTCCTAAAACAACAATTAAAGGGACAATAACAGATTTAATGAATCTGTGGCAGAAATGGCTGGATTATTCAGGTGTTTTTCATTTTAATTTAATGTTATAAGACATTTTTGTTCTTACTATATTTCAACTATCTTCATGGATTTATTTTCAAAAGATCTGACTTTTGTACCAAAAATGGATATTTAGTTGACAGACTTTCAGAATTGTAAAATTTTACCAGAAACTTGAGTTTAAGGCTGGTATTCCATAATAGGGTAAGTGTTGGTACATGTTCTAAATTTAAGTGTAAAACTACCTTTAATCCCAACCACATTCTTTAATGTTTTTTGAGAAAATATGTGAAAGAGACTTGCCAGAATTATGCAGCAACAAGACTAGAACATCTTTTTAATTTAACAGCAGAAGTATTTTGATCCCTGTCTGGGGCCTTAGTCTTGTAGTTTCATTCATGGTTGTGGCAGAACTGCAGACTGCTGCTAGATTTGAGACTCATTTATTTATTTATTACTGCATTTTTCATAAACTGCACTACTGGCAAATTTCTGCATAGTCTGGTGTGTTATTCTGTGGTGGGATTGCAGTAATGGCAATGTTTTGGATTATGATACAGGACTGGTGCTTCATTGCTTTTACAACTATTTACTTTCTAGTCTGGCTGCTAGAGTCTTATATTCTGCTCATCATTTACCTGTTTAAGGTTGCATTCCAGTGCCTTTCTGTATACTTTGCTACTATTTTTCCCCTGTTCGTTGTGTCTGCCCCAGCTTCCAGTGAGACTTTAAGTTAAACTTTCTGAAATTCTAACCTTCATGGGGTGACTGACCTGTAGTTCAGAATCATAGGACTACAGCTCCAATATTGGCTTTATTTGATTGGCTTCTTCTATAGCATGCTTGCTATACTTAGCACAAAGCTACACAAACCCAGGATATTTTATTAAAGACTCTAAGATGTGTCAAAAGCCCTGAACTGTGAGACACATGTTTTTCATCAAAAGGGAAGAAAAAAAGCTTTTATTTAAATTTTACTTGAATACTTTAAGCTGCACTGTGCGGTGATAGTGTTTTTATGACCTCTGTGTTTTTTTCCATGTTTTAGTCAAAAAAGTTATTTGTTTGCATTTTTCAGTTTCTTCTGGGGCCTTAGTCTTGTAGCTTCAATTGAAGTTATGGAAAGATTGCATATTATTGCAAGATCTTAGCGCTGTTTATACACTATACTGCACTTGTATTTCAATATTTGACCTGTAGCACAGTCATAGGACTAGAGCTCCAGTATTTGGCTTTATTTGATTGGATCCTTCTCTAGCTGGTCTGTTTCTTACAGCTTGATTTTTCCCAGCCCTTCTACCATTTTCATGTTGTGGTTTTAAAGGTTATCTCTCTAACATCTGCCCCTATGGTAATCTGACTTCCAAAGTCCCTCCATCCTTTCTTACATTGTTTATCTCCACTCCCCACAGACCTCAGCAAAGCTTGGTATCCTAGTCTGTGTACAGAAGTGTTTTACTTGTATCCAGTGCCATGCATGCAAAGTTAAGTACTTTGGATTGTTGCATTGCACTTGTATAACTTAAAGTAATCACTGCTGTTGTATTTCTTAACCTAGTCTGACCCAGTAAAGCACCCTTAATAGCCTTCTGTAAACCACCAGTATGCTTGTAGCTCACCAATTAAATGGCTAGGTAGTATGGTAGTATGAATATGCAATTTCCTAACTTCTCTGTAGCCAGTTTGGTGGATGCAGGTATCTTGAGACAATGTGGCAATTGTCTCATGTTTATTGATGAACACTTAACCCTTAAAATAACAGATACAGCATGCTAGAGGTGTACTTATACAATGTCACTGAAGACTAAACTCTTGACTACAAGCACACATCAGGTTGTCAAAGCCATGCACACAATGCCATCCACACACAGCACACAACACACACACAGAGGCCAACGTATACTGAGGGAATTAAATGTGATTTTCCTAAACAACAAAGATCTCATAGACCACTCATTGTAAAGCATTTCCTCAGCAAACCCAAAAGCACTCAGGAAAAACAACACCTAACACCAAATATACAGCCACAGTCACTGGTGCCACACATATAAAGCTCTTAAGGCAAGGAACCACATTTCGCAAGACTCTAGTCATAGGGGACAATATTGTATGATGTACTGATGCCCTCCTAACTAGGCTGAACAAGAGGAAGATAATGGTTAGTTTCCTATCAGGAGCCAGGCTCCACCAAGTTATGCATGCACTCAAGTCATTACATCACAGGTACCAGTATGATTCCATCACAGTTCATGTAGGTGTAAATAACCTGAAATGTACCTCCCTGGGCTGCATGAAGAGAGACATTATGGAGCTCCTGGACTAAATGTCCAGTCTGGTATGAGGGTAGGACTGAGCATTGCCTAGCATTAAACAGCATACCACCTTCACCAAGGATAATGCCACAATATGGAGAAGGGTGATTGACTAACAATTGGCTGAGTTTCTGATGTCATTCTAAGTCATCATGGAAGGATATGGTTGACTGACTATGTTGCTTTATCAGGATGGTATACAGCTGTCTAGGCTAGGCTTCTGAATACATGCTAAAGCTTTGTCCACCGCCATAGTGCCTTTTTTAGGCAATGCTAAATTGTCAAACCTACTGACATAGCAAGATCAACTCAACTTGAACCACAAGGAGTTACTGGTCAATAGCAGGAAAATAAACAGAAAACTACACTCCCTCCAAGTTCTTCTCACCTTTGAGAATATAGACACCTGTGCAGTTACCAAGACATGCTTTATAGCTGTAGAGAGTATGCTGCCAGTGCAACCATTCTGTGCCTTTCACACTTTTAGACCAGAGGCACCACAGACAGGGTCTTAAGGTGGAGGTGCCTTGATATACATCAATAACAAACATACTCCAAGGTTGGTTAAACAGGATAATGTGCTGGAGTTTCTCCACATACAGATCACCTTAGTAAAAATATTGTACCAGTTCAACACAGTGCTAGCTATAGGTCACTGTCCATGTCCCAAGAAATTCACAGCACATACTTGGACCTCCTGGAGATAACTTATCGTCAGTTCCAAACAACCTACTCATTGTGGATTTTAATTACTCCTTTTTAGACTGGGAATTTTTATGCCTTGAAATCTGGAGGCGCAGAGATTCCTGGTTTTTGTGAACACAAACACCCTTGACAAATTAGGGCATACACCCACTAGAGGCTGCAATATACTGGACCTCATACTCACAAATTTAGGAGAACGCTGCACCCCCTCCCATATCACATTCTCCCTGCTAAGATATGAATGTAAAGCTCTCTCCTTCAAAATCAAAATCAACTCAGTAACTCCAGTAAACACAGTAACAGTTAGGAACTATTCCAAGGAAAACTACATTTTATTAAGTGAGGGTTTGTCAAAATTCAATGTCCCACCAAGAAATTAGCAGCCTGTGCAGATATGTTCACAGAAACTCTGTACAACCATGTCAATGAATGCATTGACACTTCTACACCTACTAGAAGTAAGCCCATAACTAACTCCAAAAACAAACTGCCCTGGTGGTATCACAAATTAAACAGGATATACAACAAATGGAAAACAAACCATGGCAAAAATCAGAAAGTGTAACTCCCATAAAGATAAGAACTTCCTGATCACACCAAACAGGTAAATATGAGGGCTAAGTAGGTCAAAAAAGCCAACTTTGAGATTAAGATAGCATCCCAAGCAAAAGAGAACCAAAAGGCCTTCTTCATGTATGTAAGAAACCTCAAGGGCAGCACACAGCATTATGCTGAACTAGTGGTTAATGATGTTACATTCACTGAGCCTAGCAATATAGTGAATCTGCTGGCTGACAAATTCAGTTCCAATTTTACCCCCCATTCGCCCTCAGCCACCCCCAAGAAATACCCTTAAACCAAACCCCTCCAACTATAACTAGAGAGTATGTTCTGGGTGTGCTTGCTAAGGCCAAGAACACAGACTCAATGGTCCTGACAGTGTTGTGGGATGCCTCCTGAATAGTCTAAAATATAACTTATCAGAACACTTGAGTCACTATTTAACTGCAGTCTGAAAATGGGCTTTATTCCATAAGAATGAAAGATTGCAACTGCCATCCCCCTTCATAAGGGAGGACCACTAACAGATCCAAGAAACTACAGGCCCATTAATCTGACTAGTCTTACATGCAAAGCCATGGAAAGAATTATCATGGAATTGATCAACAAAGACATAGGAGACCGCCAGACACTGAGTCCATCTCAGTTTGCCTTTATCAAAGGAAGGTCATGCCTATTGAACCTGGTTGACTTTTTTGGAAATGTCACCAAGGCAATGGGTGAGGGTAAAACAGTCGATACTGCCTACCTTGATTGGGCTAAGGCACTGATACAATACCATACTCAGGCATTGTTAACAAACGTACATAACTAAGCATAAACCTCTTTATAATGTGCTGGATAGCCATCTGGCTCACTGATAGGACCCAGGAGGTTAGTACTGGTGAGACCACCTCCACAAACAAGCCAGTCACCAGTGAAGTTCCTCAGGGCTCTATGGTGGTCCCATTCCTATTTTGCATCTATGTCTTGGAGGTCAAAGCCAATGTCAAAGGTCTCTGGCTGATCAAGTTCACAGATGATTACAAACTGGAAGCAGTAATAGAACCCCTGCAAGATGAAAACACCGTACAGGAAGGTCTATCACAGATGAATGACTGTGCCAAAATCATGGCTTAAAACTCAATGCAAAGAAATGCATTATAGTACCTTTTGGGAAGTCAGCCACCCTGTGAAACTATGTCATCAATAAAACACCCTTTAAATTTGACTCTGTACTCAGGGATCTAGGAACTCATATAGATAATAACCTAGCCTTTGACCAGCATGTGTCTAAGGTAGTAAGAAAATTCTTCTTTGTTGCTGAATTTATAAGTAAGGGTATGGCATGTAGGTCGAGGGAAATTATCATACCAGTGTACTCAGCCGTTATCAGACCCACCATAGAGTATAACACCCCCCTTCAGTAGGTATCTGACCAGAGACATGCAGTAACTGAAATGTCTGCAAAAGTTCCTTTCTAAACGAACACATGAAGTAAACACAATGTGTTATACTCAGTCTCATACAGACTAGGGGCAGCCTATGACTGGTGTACAAGGCATCCTTGGACTCTGCTCTGATGAGCCTTCTGCACATCCACAAGACAAAGCAACAGAACTACTAAATCCAAAGACCGACATTTTGCTTGTGACATAAACAGGACATGTTGGAGAGACAGCGTATCTCACAGCATTCCCATTCTTTGGAATAGGTTCCCCATCCACGCGAACCAAAGTCTTTCCCTAACCCTATTTAAGCATAACTTGGACCAGTAGATGGGAAATCAGAAATTCACCCTTGGTTTGGTGCTCATGTCTCTAATGGACATAGGCAGCCAGTAAATCACTTCATAACCAAAAATCAGTCCCTAGTGGTCATTAAGCTTAATATACACATATAAAACTATCAACTTATAAGAACATTTGCCGACCTTTGTTAACGGATATATGAAACTGGACAAAGGTGAGGGTTTGTGTTGGATGATTTTGGTGACTAACAGAATTCTATGCTGCTTATGTTGTTGAATGATGATATGCAAGAACTGTTCTCTGGTTTCTAGAAACATTACTGATGAATCATACAAGTAAACTGGTATTTTTTTTAAAGATGAATTAAGTAAAGGATTTATTAAAATTATGGTTTTGATATTTTGGAAGAAATCTCCCTATTTTCCCAGCTGTGTTTTGTATTCTGAAAACTCACAAATCGACCGATAATCTGCTTTACAGACTGACTGTGACAGCTCGGTCCAAGACAGAGGTGCCAGCTACCTATATTAATCTTAGCATTTTTTAAGGCAAAAAGTATATTTTATATGATTCATGGCACTTTTTAGAGTATTTAGCAATATTTTATATGAAACATGCTGATATTTTTGTTACAGATGATTTATGCTTTTTATTTTCTACTATTTTACACAATCTAGGGGTTGGAATGGTTCATGTTGAGTATAAGAACAGCTGTGTCTTTCACTGATAATGACATTTGTTTGTTAGTGAATTATATGGATTTGGTAATGTTCTTCACAGGAGATTACTTCTATCAGGAAAAAGGGGGTGGTGATGGGAGCCAAAATGCTCCAGTTTATGTGAATGTTGTTAAGAAATGGTGGAAAAAATAATACTTATTTAAAAGCTGTTAAATTAAATCAGTGAGAATTTATGTACCTTACCAGGATAACTTATTTTTCTTTGGGAAAGTAATAAACAGGAATTTACAGATTTTTTTTCTTAAACAAGCAATACTGTCGCTCGTTCGTTTATAACACATATAACAAGAAGGCTTGGAGTTTCATTCAGATGCTTTAATACGTACAAACACATCAAGATGGATGGCAGCATCTTTAAATTTGAACAAACTAGTTAACAGACAGAACTTACATACATACATGCTCACATCTCAACAGCTAACTACAAAATGGCAGACAGGCTCGCACGTGCTCAGTATTTGTACACTTCTGCAAGCCCTTGGATAGCAGGTATATGCACACATATTGATCTACAAATACTACTAAGTCTTTTAGGTTTTCCTTGATAAGAATACTATAAATTTTTTAGACATACAACTTACGCTGGACCCTAATAGTAGAAACACTGCATCCAGTATTTATAGGAAGCCTACTTAACTTAACTGCTTTCTACACTTTTCTAGTCAACATCCCTTATGGCAGAAGAAGGTTTAGTAAAGGGGGAGGCTATTAGGCCTTCCAAATAAATTACTAAGTATGAAATATTCCTGAAAAATTACAAGTTTTAGCCTCTGTGTTTTGTGAATGTCAATATCCCCAAAATTTAGTCAAAAAGATTAAGACACAGAGATTATCTAAGTTGTATCCCATTTTAAAAAGTGGACATAATATTAATGGAAATAATTCCAACATACAGAATGTAGCAGATTATAATATAAGCATGGAGATACACTATTAAAATAAAATATATATATATTTCTAAACACTGGGATACTGTTATATGGGGAACCCTATTGGCTCTATTTTCAGTAGTGTACTCACTTTTGTTATAAAGAAGTGTTTCAGTATAAAAGAACAAATTGAGAAAGGATATTATGGGCAAAGAGACTCAGTGGCTAAGATCAAACATGGTAAGATGACCAAATGTGGCACATGCAAACAGTGCAGATTCATTTATGATGGGGGGGTCCCTATCAGCATCTCGAATGCTGACAATATCGAATTTGATATTGTCGCATCGAGAATGCCGAAAGGGCAGAACATCAAATGGGTAAACAGAAATCTCCGTAAGGGGAGATTTCCATTTACCTCAATGTAGTGCTGTCTCTGAGTTGGTATATTTAAGTAGCGGGGGGTGTGGGGGTGCAGGGGGGCTTGTCCCCCTGCCTACACCCTTTAGTTGTTTTTTTTTTGAGTTTTTTATTTTTTTATTGGCACTCGAAAATGTAATAGGTCGATCATTTCAGTTTGACATTTAGTGATTCGACCTATTACATTTTCGAAATGCTGATATAGACCCTGATGGGGCCATACCTGTGGTAGGTTTCTCTAAGCTTATCAGCTGTAAGGGTAATTTTAATTGTATATCTACAGGAGTGGTTTATATCATGAATTGTTTGAGCTGTGATGCATTCTGTGTAGGGAAGACAAAAAGCCTATTAAGAAATCAAATCGACCACCACTATTATAGCATTAAAAGGGCAGATAATACAAATGCTTTGTTTAAACATCCTTTTATTTGTTGTTGTTGTTGTTGTTGTTGTGTCTTTCGGCTTTTCCCGGTTAGGGGTCGCCACAGCGGAACTCCGGTCCGCTAATGATTGGCAGTAGATTTTTACGCCTCTTATTTGTGCATCTTTAAATTTTTTTTTTTGGAAAGGATTGTACCAGTTCCTAAGGGGTGAAGACTGGGAAAATAAGAATGAAATCCAAGAATTGTGTTGACATTTGCGGTTCAATGCAACTCAAAAACCAGGATTAAACAACTGCATCTCTATGAACTGTTTTTAAGAAAGAGTGCTTCTATTTTGTAATTTTTTTTAAGCTGACAAATATTTAGCAGTACTCGTTTGCATGTTTTTTAAGTTGTTTGTTTTTTATAACAAGTTGAATTTTAATTTGATTGTAATTAGATCACATGATATATGCATGTCACTAGTAAGCTGATATTTAATCAGGTTAGATCTTGTACTTATTTATTCTAAAAAGTTTCTTGTAATTTAGAAACAAAAGTGCTCAAAATAATTGCTTTTCCTATGGGCTCATTGACTGGTCATTTGCATTTTTAGTTATTTCCATGGCATATATACCTAGGTAGGCCTTAATCTGTACCTTGGAAAGTGTACAACATCTGCTATAAATAAGCTTCGATTTATTCTAGGCTTTGATGTTTTCTGTGCTGTTCTTTAACATGTTTTTGGCCTTGTGCACTTCAGAAGTATTTATTTATATCCAGCTCCTAATTTTAAAATGGTATTTATGTATCCCTTCCTGCTGAATAGTAACACTGCCTGGAATTCTATCCAGATGTTATGATTTACTGTTGCAGTGACTCATGCTGAAAACAAGAGAAGATTTACGGTTAAGTGCAAGTATACTGACCATAAAATTACATCTCCAGGAGGTGGTTATTGTAGCAATAAAGTTACTTCCTCTTTCACTATGATTATTTTTATGGGAAGTTTATCTTCCTTTATATGGCTACTAAATGTTAAGGTGGACTTGAAAAATGTTTAGTGGTCATGATTTTAGAGTGAATGTTATTATTGCTGAGTTCTTGCAATATGTACCTCATATTTTAAATAAACCACTTTGATTTTATGGTGTTTCTTTTGATTTACACTTTCACATATAGTTCACATCCTACCATATCTCTCAACTATCCCTGGTTTTGCAGAACATCCCCAATTTTGTCTCATGGTTTTGTCTTGTCCCTCATAAAATTTTTGATTTTCTGGTAAATCACTGAGGATTATAGTTAGTCAGTAATGCCTGACATTATGAGTGTCATATTTATTATCGTGCAGAAAATACAAGTTAATACATAACCTGGTGGAATGGCTTAGTTGTAATTACTGCAAACACATAAAGTTCTCAAATAAGTTTGCAGTGGGGAACCACACTTATTCAATTAATGGCAGGTATAACTGTAATAGTTCTGGTGTTGTGTATTTTGCTGAATGTCAGCTATGTCCTCAGTTCTATATTAGTAAAACTGAAAGGCACTTAAAACAAAGAATTTATGAGCAACAGTACAGTATTCTTAAAAGCGATTCCACCAATGCTTTAGCTAGGCGTATAACTGAAAATAATGATAATTTTTTCCTGTTCTTAGTTATACAGCAGGTCAAAGAGAATTCTAGGGGTGGACCCTGGTCTCTCAGATTAGAAATGAGAGAGTTGTGGTGGCAAGTGTTAACTAATGCATATATGTTTCCAGGTTTAAATGAACTAAGCTCTTTGAAATGTTTGCTTAAACTAAAGTCTTTGGAAAGACATTAACAATATATATATGGATGGGGATATATATATATATACTAATGATGTTTGATTTTATATGTAGTATTTATTTTATATTTTATGATCATAAATGGATTTAATATTTTTATATGCTTTTTTAGGGAAGGTTTGTGCCTTTAATTATGGTTCATAGGTTCATAGGTTCATAGGTTCATACTAGGCTATCTGCCCAAGGGCATTTATAAGCCTAGCCCATAGTTATGTGGCTTTCGCCACCCCTTTAGTTTGAATAAAAACTATGCCTATCATTTTTCTGTGCCTCTGTCAAGCAGTGACACTGAAGTAATCCCTGGGGTATATCTGCGATCTCCCATCCATTGGTCAAGACTCCTCTTGAACAAGGCCAGCGAGGTGCTCTGCCTCACATGTACCGGGATTTTGTTCCACAGCATAGGGAGTCTCTGGGTGATGAATCTGTCCCTCCAGCACGTTCTATTTATAACCGTGTCAAGGTTTAAGTCTCCCGCCCTTGTGGTTCTGAGGGATCTAGATTTTTTTGAGGTGAAGCATATTCATCAAATCTGGGTTTGACATGGCCTTATATGTCAGGCACAGGTCACCTCTGAGCAAGCGGTATGAGACTGAATAAAGCTGGAGTTCTTTCAGTCAGGCAGCATAAGACATATTTTTGAGACCCTTTATCCTTTTGGTGAGGAACTTTTGGGGCCTTTCAAGCTGCATCAGGTGTCTGGTCAGATACATTCGAACGGGCATTGTACTCAATCATAGGTCTAATGAGTGATGAGTACAGGGGACGATGACCTCCCTTGATCTAGATGTGAATCCCTTCATGATCAGGTGGGCGATATAGAAGGTTTTCCTAACTACTTTAGCAACATGAGTGTCAAGCGAAGACTACTGTCAACTTGGGTCCCCAGATCCCTGATGACTTTTCTGTGCTCAGTGGATTGTCACCTATATGGTAGCTAGGGGTAACCTTGTTTTTCGAAGGGTATGACTATGCATTTTTGGCGTTTAACTTCAGGCCATGGCTCTGGCACCAGTTATCCGTTTCTGTGAGGCCCTTCTGGAGGATATCTGTGTCAGATGTGTTTTCGACTATGGCCCAGTTTGCAGTCATCTGCAAACTTTGTCAGCCATAACCCTCCTGTGTTTGCTTGTACTTCAGAAAAGTAGATGCCGAACAAGAGTGGACCCAGGACTGAGCCCTGTGGGACACCACTTGTGACAGGCTTTGAGTCTGACATGGCTCCAGCAACTCTGACCCTGTGGGTTCTGTCGCTAGCCAGTTTGCAACCCATCTTGTGATGTATGGGTTTACATTCAAGCTGATGAGTTTTTCGATGATACCTGAGTGGGGTATTGTGTCGAAGGCCTTTGCCAGGTCGAGGTAGGCTGTATGGACTGCCTTTCCCTCATCAATGGCCTTGGTGACTGTCTCGAAAAATTCAACCAAGTTTAAGAGGCAGGATCTGCCTTTGACAAAGCCAAACTGGGTTGGATCCAAAGTCTGCAAGTTCCCTATGTCTTTATTTATGAGTTCCATTATGATCCTCTCCATGGCTTTGCAGATAAGGCTTGTCAAGCTAATGGGGCGGTAATTTCCAGGGTCTGTGGAGGCACCGCCCTTATGAAGTGGGACCACAGTCGCCGTCGCCACTCCTTGGACGTATCCTGAGGTGAGGCTAAGATTAAACAGCTGTCCTAACTGTGGGTTTAATTCCTCGTTGAGTTCATGAAGCACACAGCCGGGGACACCTTCCGGTCCCATGGATGCTGTGTTTTTTGCCTTAGTGAGGGCAGTTCTCACCTGGGCGTTGGAGATGTTTGGGGGGCTACAATCCTCTGGAATAGATATCTCTCCTTTTGGGGGGGAGGGGGGGGGAGTTTGCACTGAACCTGTCAGCCTGTATGTTAGCAATGTGTGTAGGTTCTTTTCACATCATTTTGAACTAATTCTGAGCATATCTGGGAGTTTTCTCCTAGGTTTCTAACATAGCTAAAGAAGGCCTTATGATTGTCTTTAGAGTCCTTGGTGATTTTTCTCTCAAAATTTGCCTTGGATGATTTTATGAGAGCTCTTAGTTTTTTACTTATAATGATCAAAGGTGTCTTACCTTTCAAGGATTTTGCTCTATCTTGTAGTAGCTTCCTCCTTTTGTTGTAGAGCTTGTTTATGGCTGGGGTCCACCAGACTGGACGCTTGCCTTTGGTACAGAGAGTCTTAGTTTTGTTTGGGATTGCCTGATCCATGCAGTCCTGTAGGTGCTGGTAGAAGGCATTTGTAAGTGATTCAGCGGTTTGAGTAATGTTTACCACTGGCTCAGGGGCCTTAAAGGAGACCACACTAGTTTTTAGAAGTGTGAAATCGGCTTTTGAGAAGTTTTTCACTGTGGTCTTTTTGTTTCAGGTGGGGGGATGAGGACCTCCAGCGAGATTAGTTTATGATCTGATCTCACCAGTGAGGGGTATACTTCCGGTGTTGAACATTTTGATCCCATGTTCGTGATGATGAGATCAAGTATGTTTTCACCTCTTGTGGGGATGGTGACTAGTTGTTCCATGGCATTTGAGTTTATGAACTCCAGGAATCTTTGGGTTAGAGTGTTTGGGCTTGAGTAGTGTTCCCAGTCTATATTAGGGTAGTTGAAGTCACCTAGTATGATGGTGTTTGGAGATACATTTATCCCTTCCAATGTTTTCAGGAAGGCCATGTGAGGTTCCTGAGTTTGAGAGGGTGGCCTGTAACATGCTACTGATGATGTCATTTTTGGAGGCTTATTTAAACTCAGTTGTTCTTTTATGTTTGTCTGATGAAGTTCACATATTATTGCATTCGAAAGTGCTCACAATAAATTTGTCTGGAGAATACCTATTGCCTTTTTATTTGTTCCCCATACTCCACGGCACACCTGCTATATGGGGTAACCGCTAACCAGAAGAAGTCCTTCTACAAGCACGTAAGAAGGTGTTTTGTAATGGCTGCTTTCTTGGCAGTATCATTACTAATAATTTAATACAATGAAGCTTTCACTTATTAATTTCCAAACTGGTTACAATTCGTCATTACTCATCTTCATTTATTAATCACTTCATTAACTTACGTAGGATCATATGCAAGCTGAGTGATCAGGATACTGCTTCAGTGTTTTTTTTTTTTATGGTTTCAAGGTTTAATTTCCATTCAGTCTTTAGAAACCTTTAATGTTACTGGATTATTTTAATGGTTTACACTGAATAAACATCAAAGATTTTTGGGTTCATACCCATTAATATCAAGACTTTCCCTGTTGTTTGATACAATGGTTTGTACAATGTTTAATAAAATCTAACATTACACTTATACATATTTTTCATTTTGTATAAGTTATAGGTTTTTGTATTGTTATTCACAAGTATGGTTATTTTTCTGCCATATCCATCCATTCTTATAAGGAATTATGTCGTGAAGAACTAATAAGATCATGTGTAATGTGGGATACAAAAGGGAACTGTACACATACATGTGTTAGTGCAGGCCAGTGTGAAACTGTATTCGTCTCTACAGGGAAGGAAGGCACACCTTTTGGAATTACAGTCTGAGGAAGATACAGCTGAGGTGGGTTGAAGCCCATATGTTATGATTTCCTGTTCGAATTGAGGTGGGTTAAAACTCACATGTTATGCTTTCCTGTTAGAATTGAGGTAGATTGAAACCTACTTTTTATGATTTCCTGTTAGAATTGAGGTAGATTGAAACCCACGTTATGATTTCCTGTCTGAATTGAGGTGGGTTGAAATCCACATGTTCTGATTTCCTGTCCGAATTGAAGTGGGTTGAAACCCACATGTTATGATTTCCTGTTCGAATTGAGGTGGGTTAAAACCCACATGTTATGCTTTCCTGTTAGAATTCAGGTAGATTGAAACCTACTTGTTATGATTTCCTGTTAGAACTGAGGTAGATTGAAACCCACGTTATGATTTCCTGTCTGAATTGAGGTGGGTTGAAATCCACACGTTCTGATTTCCTGTCCGAATTGAAGTGGGTTGAAACCCACATGTTATGATTTCCTGTTTGGATTGAGGTGGGTTGAAAACCACATGTTATGATTTCCTGTCTGAATTGAAGTGGGTTGAAACTCACATGTTATGATTTCCAGTTCGAATTGGGTGGGTTAAAACCCACATGTTATGATTTCCTGTTCAAATTGAGGTGGGTTAAAACCCACATTTTATGATTTCCTGTTAGAGTACCTACTCCTCAAAGACCTCTTGTTACCTGGATACTTATCCATAAGTGTACTTCATGTTCATAGGTTCATAGGTAGGTACTAGGCTATAGGCCCTAGGGCCTATATAAGCCTAGCCAAAAAGGCACCCTGGCTTTTGCCATCCAAGAAAATGATTTTCCTGTGCCCTTTGTCGAGCAGAGCCACAGAGGTGATCCCCTGGGTGAATTTCCTATTTCCCATCCAATCATCAAGATTTTTCTTGAGGAGTGCTAATGAGGAGCTTTGTTTGATATAGATAGGTAGTTTGTTCCAGAGTATGGGAAGTCTCTGGGACAGGAATCTATCCCTCCAGCATGTTCTGTTTATTGTGGTGACAAGGTTTAGGTCCCTAGAGGGTGTACCTTCGAGGGATTGGGATTTCTTTAAGTAGAGCATGTCCAGCAGCTCAGGGTTTGACATAGCTTTGTATGTTAGGCATAGATTGCCTCTGAGTAGGCGATATGCGATGGAGTCAAGCTGGAGTTTTTTGAGACGGTCTGAGTAGGGCATCTGTTTGAGGCTGGTAATCCTCTTTGTGAGGTATTTCAGTGGCCTTTCCAGTTATTGTAGATGTCTTGTAAGGTACATACCAAAAGGGGTATTGTACTCTATAATGGGTCTAATGAGTGACGAGTAGAGGGGAACAATGACCTCTTTTTTCCTGAATGAGAAACCTTTTGTGATGAGGTGTGTCACACAGAAGGATTTCCTGACTACTGTGGTGATGTGATTATCAAAGGAGAGACTACAGTCCACCTGTGTCCCAAGGTCTCTTATCACACTTTCGGTGTTAAGTAGACTACCACCTATGCGGTAGCTCTTGGCTACAGAGTTTTTACCAAAGGGGATGACAATGCACTTTTTGGCATTGAGCTTGAGGCCATGGCTTTGACACCAGGCATTTGTCTCAGTGAGGCCCTTTTCTAGGATGTCTACATCGTTAGGAGTTTTGATTATGGCTCCTAGTTTGCAGTTATCTGTGAACTTCATTAACCAAAGACCTTCTGTGTTAGCCTGTACTTCAGAAAAGTAGATACCAAACAGGAGAGGACCCAGGACTGAACCCTGTGGTACTCCACTTGTCAATGGTCTGAAGTCAGATTTGGAGTCTGCTACTTATACAGTGTGGGTTCTGTCAGTGAGCCAGTTGGCAACCTATCTTGTGACATAGGGATTTATACAAAGTTTAGTGAGTTTATCTGTAATTCTAGAGTGGGGGATGGTGTCAAAAGCCTTGATAAGATCTAGATAGGCTGTGTGAACCACCTTACTCTTGTCTACGGCTTTGGTGACTGTTTCAAAGAAGTCTGTCAGGTTTAAGAGACATAATCTGCCTTTTACAAACCCGAACTGGGTGGGGTCCAGAGTTTGGAGATTACCAATGTCTTTGTTTATAATTTGTTTATAATTCCATGATGATACATTCCATGGCCTTGCAGACTAGACTCGTTAGGCTGATGGGGCGGTAGTTCCTGGGGTCTGTGTTGGCTCCCCCTTTGTGTAGTAGGGTTGCAACCTTTTTAAATGCCCAAAGTGGGACATTTGTGGTACAAACATCAGATTTTGCAAGCTGAAACATACCCACGGCCAGTACAAAGAACAGAACTTTACTTTTTTGCCTAAATAAAAGCTTATTCTTGTAGAAGTTTAGTTGCTTATTCTGTTTCTTATAACATTTAGGTGTTTCAGATACAGAATAACTGTTTTATGCAACTATTACATCAAATATAGGAAATAATTTTGTCCTAAAATCTCAGGACATTTGCTATTTTTGCAATTTTTTTTGCAGGACACTACTGTCCAAAGAGGGACTGTCCTTCGCAAAGTGGGACAGGTGGTAACCCTATTGTGGAGTGGGATAACCATCACTGTGCACCATTCAGTGAGCACAAAGCCTGAGGTGAGGCTATGATTGAACATGGTGCTTAGGTGGGGTGCCAGTTCATTCTGTAGTTTGTGTAGAACGCAGCCTGGGATGTTGTTAGGCCCCATGGGTGCTGTGTTCTTGGCTTTGGAGAGTGTGCTTTTTACCTGTGCAGCTGTGATTACAGGAACTTTGCATTCTTCTGGTATAGAGATGGGCCCTTTAGGGGGTGAGAGGGGATAAAGTTAGCACTGAACCTATCTGCCAGGATGATGGCAATATCAGTTGGCTCTGTATATTTAGTGTCATTGTGCTGTAACTCAGAGCAGATCTGAGTGTTGCCATTGAGATTCTTGATATAGCTATAGAATGCTTTGTGGTTGTCTTTAGAATCAGTGGCGATTTTGTTTTCGTAACTAGCTTTGGAGGATTTTATGAGGGATCTCAGCTTCTTACTGAGGCTGACCAGGGAGCTCCTCCAATCATGGGATTTTACTCTTTTTTGCAACAGTTTCTTTCTTCTGTTGTAGAGTTTGTTTATGGCAGGGGACCACCAGATTGGCTTCCTTTTTTGGAGGATAGTATCTTGGTTCTGTTAGGGATAGCACAATCCACGCACTCGTGTAAGTGCTTATAAAGTGCATTAGTGTAGGATTCAGCAGTTGTACCTCTATTGTCCGTCTGCATGGGTGTCGTGAAGTTTGGCACTTCTGTCTTAAGAAGCATGAAGTTGGCTTTGGAGAAATTTTTTTATGGTGGTTTTCCTAATGGGGTGTGGGGGCAGGATGTGGATGTCTAGGGTGATTACCTTGTGTTCGGATCTGACCAACAAGGAATTGACCTCTGGTGTGGAACACCGGTCACCCATGTTGGTAATGACCAGGTCTAGGTTATTGCTGCCCCTGGTGGCGGTGTGGCTAAGTTGATCCAAGGCACTGGAATTTATGAATTCCAGAAAATGTTGAGCAAAATAGTTGGTACATGAGTAGTTTTCCCAGTTAATAGTGGGGTAGTTGAAATCACCCATTATTAGGGTGTTGGGTTGTACCCTAATATTTTCCAGTGTATCAAGAAATGAGGAGTGAGAATCCTGGGGCATGGTGGGGGATCTGTAGCAAGTTACAATTTGGATTGCGGTCTTGCCCATAGTTAGTTGCACTTGGATAATCTCGGATGCATTATGCTGAGCAACTAGCCTGGAGGTGTGGATATCCTTAATGAATATGGACACGCCTCTGCCTTTAGTGTTTCGGTCCAGGTTAGGTGGCCAAAAGGTGTGGTATGAATTATAGCTTGGTAATGCAGGGGTGCTCTCTGTAACCTTGAACCAGGTCTCTGTCACTGCACAGATGTCGATGTTCTCCATTTTAAGGAGTGCCTCGAGTGAATGTCAGTTTTCAGTTTATACAGTGGATTTCATATTGTTTGATTTTAATGAATTCCAGTTTATCTGGTTGAAAAGACATGATCTAGGGCACCTTACCTATGAAATTTACAGTGATATATAAACTGCGAGATTGCATAGGCGTAGAGAAAGGGAAGCAGCGGGTACTGTATTAAACTGACTCTTCCGCCTACTTTCTGCTTGAAGATGAATGGCACCTTCAATAACTGGAACTCAGTCAGTGAGCATTCACTGAGTGTTGCAGTGACAACACAGTGTCCTGTTGTCAAAAAACTACTGCTTCTGTATTGTGTCATTGGCTCCCTTTGTGGCTGACAGTGGTCTTTGAAATGGTTTACTTTTCCAGGTAGTAACCCCATACATACACACACACACACACACACATATATATATATATATATATATAAATTTGTGCCTTTGACAGCTGTGTTGCCTATTACAGTGTAACTGCATATGTTCACTAACCCATATGGCCACAGTAATGTTACTATGAAACACACTGAAGAGAACTAATCACTTGGAAACATTAGACAGAGTGAGTCCACACATCCCTAACCAGCAAGGTTATTTCCTCCCAGTAACGTCAGAAAAAAAAATCCCTGCATTTGTCATTTGTGAGACTCTGGATCATCTATAAAGATATGTTAAGTGTAAGCTTACTAACTGTATTCCACTTGGTGCTATGATAATAATCTTATGATAATGATCTTAACTAAAGGCCCTCTCTTAGTCTCATGGTTTTAGTGCTAATTGTAATGGTTTGTTTGAATTGGATATAGTTATTATAGAGGATTCTACTTTCCCATTACTCTGTAGGTCTCATGAAATATTAAGAAGCTCTTCCAGCTTTATGGCATGTACATATGGAACCTTGACTATGATCCAGATGACGTGGGCTCAGTCAGTATCCTGAACACCTGATCAACTAACCATGGAGGAACAGAGATGATGGGCAATGCCCACTTACCTCTCCCTTAGGGAGGGGGAAAGATGTGTGTGTCTCACTGCAATGTTTCCTATAAGGTGTTGGTTATATCACTCACAGAAGCAAGTGACATTTACACAATCTGCCTACTGAGCACCCACCCTTTCAGTGCTAACTAAGCATGGGCAAGAAGAACAAGCTAGTGCTTAAAAAAGCATCTGATGATTGTCTGAATGAGACTTTGACACTTCCATGCTGTTGTGATGGGTAAGATGGTCATCAGGTATAGGGAACAACAAAAATCCGATATTCAGCAGGCATGGTAGAAAAACAAAACAAAAACAATATTTATAAAATCTTCTGGATATCTAAGTGACATTCAGTAACTTTCCAGAAAATTGTTCCAGTCTATATTTTCCTAGACAGCCAACTAACTGATGGTGACATACTTTACAAAACTAAATACGGTCTGGTTCGCAGTCACTCTAGATAAAGACATGGATCCAGGGAAAATATTGAATAAACATAAGTCCCAAAGAATGGAATTGTAAGTCTGTTTAAATTTTAAAAAGCTTTCAGATATTTGACAGCACATATCATAAGAAAATTCACAGTCCCATAATAAATGTTTCAGATCAGCATGATCTTTTTTCTTCCACACTGGCTCTCAAAAGAAGTAATTTGATGGGAAGTAGTATAAAAATTATGAATTATCATAAACTGCATATTTATTCATGAAAAAAGGAATACATATAAATATAATGGTATTTGGAGGTGACTGCTTTAGATGTATGTAGATTCACACTTGTATTAATTTGGTAGCACTCCTTTCTAAATATACAGCCTACTTTTCTTAATATTTGTTTTTCAAAATATTTCAAACTTATTTTACGGTCAGACATTAAGTAAAATCTGGCATTTAACACTGATTGCTAAGCTCTGAGCTGTTATTGAGCTGTTTCCTCTGCCAAGGGTACAGGGTTTGATTCCTTCCACCTTCATTTTAATCCTGTGTATTTCTGAGCAAGCCATTTATCCAGATGCTGCCCATGTAAAGGTACAATTGTGTCCAGTGTGCTTACCTGGTCAACAAACAGAGGAAAAAAAGGTCATTGTTTAAAAGTTTTTCAGGTTACTGATTTATTGTTGCAAAATGTCTTACCATCAAACTTGACTTTCAGGATGTAGTCCTGGTAAAGTTTCTTTCCATTCACTGGCTTCATTCTGTCGCAGAGTTTGGTAGTATTTGGGCACAGGGTCTGATGCATGTTGTGAAGGGCCTTGGCCATGGCATAGACAGCATTCACAATAAACATGATTTTTGATTCCTGCTCAAATTTCCCAGTTTTCAGTGAGTAAGCATCACAGCCTGCTGTTTGTAAACTGCATTGAAATCGTTGTTCCCAGAATTCTCGGAACCATGGATTTCTTGTGTTGTTGTATGGGTGCAGTTCTCGGAAATATGTTGTGAATTCTTTAATGGGATAAGCTGCTAATTCAATTGTGATTGCACCATCTGCTACCTGTTCACTGCCTCGTACAACACTTTCTAAGGCACCCCAGCCATCACTGGCCACCCAGGTTAAAGAAACATTAAGTCTTTGTGCGGCAGCTAGTAATTCCCGAGCATCTTCACTTCTTGTGAAGAGGATGGCGACCTTTGCATTAGGTTTCAGCATCAATGCCTTTATCACTCCTTCATAGCCCTTCTTGCTCATGGAACGACCAACTTTCTCAGAAGTAGCGATACATATGTTGCGTGACCGGGCCTCCTGCTCAAATGCCTCAATTCCTGTTTCGCCATAATCACCCTCAGATGCTACTGTAGAAACATAGGTCCAGTTAAAGAAGCGCAGAATCTCTGACATTGCTTTTGCCTGGTAGAAGTCTGGTGGGACGGTTCGAGCAAAGTAGTCATACCGAGACTTGTCACTAAGCTTAGCACTGGTGGAGGCATAGCTGATCTGAGGGATCTGGAAAAGGCGAAGTAAATTGGCGACCTAAAAGAAAAAAAATAAATAAAGCACAACAGTTTTACTTAAATCAATTTACATGCTTCATACCAACAAAACTCAGTCAGTGTCAATAAGTAGTGATCTCTCTGTTGATTTCACTGCACTAGAATTTGTCACTGTATACGCTATATATTTATTCATGTATTTATTATACTAAGGACAAAACAGCAAAACACTATTTTATTATGGATGCTTCCTGATGTTCCATTTTTCTTTTAATTTTCACACACATTTCTATTTTAATCCCATACGTTATTAATAGGTACATAATTTAACATTATAATGACACATCTTATGTGTTGTTAAAACTGCATGCAATGTGGCAGAACAGAAAGTTGGGTCTTTGTATCAGAGAACTTGTATCATCTAAGACACATTGTCTTTTTGCCTAGGCTTTGCTCCTTATGCTTTTTATTTTTATAGTTGCATATTTGTTTAATTTTGACACCTAGTTTAATTCTACTGATGCACTGGCTTATTTACAGGGAAAACCTGTGGAGAAGAGCTTCCTTTCATGCAGCTTGCCATCAGTAGTTGACAGGAAACTGAGCTACCTTCAGAAAGCCCACACTGAAATGACAAGTCTGTCCACACAACACCCAGATAACACTCATAAGTTAGGATTAAACACTGGACCCTTGAGATGAGAAGCAGCAACATGTCAATGTCTGTGATAGTCTTTATGCCTTCGAAACTAAACAACAGCCCAGCAAGTTTCACTTTTTCTGAAATGTCAAAGTATTGCATTTTCCCCAGAGACATATAATTCTGACAATGACAGCCAGATTCATGAATGCCTACATTAAATGTATATGATATGTATTCAAGAACATTCCTTCCACATTTTTGTGCTGTCTATTCACTTATAAAAATTATACTAAGAGTACAAGTAGTCTACACTTTTTTGTAACCTTTATGAATCCTCCTCGATATTTCGGGCTACAAGAACATCAGTAGGAAAACTAAAATTAGGAGGAAGACGGTGGGAGTTGTGCTTGTGTTGCCTTTTCTTTCAGAATGGCAAACACTTAATGAACACTTAGTGTAGCCATGACTCTTTAAAAGTAAATGAGCCTATAGTATCCAAATTAACTCGACTCCAAAAAAAGAAGATCCACGTGAAACATATTCAGTGGATATGTTTGAATGGTTGACCAAAACGTACAGGATTATGATCACGTCTACAATCATAAGCAACATGTACTACATGAAACACCACTACTAAGCTCCAAATTTGGGACAAAGACAACTCTGTTTAGCACCTTTCTGACATAAGAAAGGTGCTTAACAAAGTACTTTTAAGCAACACACAAAAAAGAAGTGTCCAGTGTAAACCCCTTCAGAATAGCGGCAATAAGCTAGACCAGCTTTAAAAGCTGTAAAACACTGTTTATGGCCACATTACTTTTTTGTGTGGCAACTGAAGTGCATTACAGCCTTTTACAGGGTGTACCTGTCAACTGCTCTGCATTTAATGGAGCACTCCGATTTACATCCTAAAACCTGTATCCACTCTGCTGTTCCCCTTTGACATGAGACTGCTCCAATTTCTTCTCTTCTATTGGCTCAAATGAAAAGTCAGTGGGAGACAGACTCCTAGAGCTTGTCAGAGACAAAACAGATCAGTAGCACTGTGTGGGCTTTAAAAAAAACTTCAGCGCAGTACTGAAGAGATAATGACAACCAGTATGTAATAATAATAAAATACCACCAAGACCACCGATCCCAGAAGTAAGCGAATTTAATGAAACACTTAGCGCCTCGACTTACACAGCCTTCCAAGAGAAAAAACACTACAAAATACTGTTTGCCTATATATAGCATATTGCACAAAACAATCAATTAAGCATACAATTCAAATCACATACTTCCAATTACATTCTTTGTTGAGTCCCTGAAGCTCCAAAGTACCATACTTTAAAATCAGCAGGGTTTCTTTTCTTGAGTGTTTTTTAAAGACACACATTCACCTATGTCAACTTGTAATTTTTCCAAGACACAACCCCAAAGAGAATCAGGGTTAGAGTTGTGTGCTATCAAAAAATGACTCCCAAGGGGACTCTCTAATTTTTTATTTCTTATGTCCCTGATATGTTCCTGCAACCGGACCCTAAAACTCCTATAAGTTTCCCCTATGTAAAACTTCTTACATCCACATCTCAGCACATACACTAACCCCTCCGTGTTACAACTATATTCATGCCTAGCTGTAAACTTGATGCCATCAATATAGGGAAAAGAGCTTACTACATATTGACAGATGGAACAGCCATCACATGGAACAGTGCCTTTATTTATGCTTAAGCTCTGACTGACTTTACCATCTGGTAAACAAAATTGGTTAGTTACCAGAATGTCAGATACATTCCTAGCTCTTTTATATGCAATACTCACAAAATCAGGTAGTATAGAGTTCAAAATTTTATCCCTTAGGAGCATAGGCCACAAGCTGCATGCTTTTTTAACTATTTCCTCAGTTATAACATTATAAGTTGTCAGTAAGAAAACTTTCTTCTGCTCTCCATTGTTCACAGCTGTATTGGTAGATTTATTTCCACCAATACAAATGTTATATATACTAACACGGACATAATGAGAATCTCCCTGAGAGTTAACAGAATACCTCATGTCCATCATTTTTTGTTTAGCTTCCCTGACCAGCTGGACATCCTAGCCTCTTCTATTAATATATATATTTTTTAAACTGTATTGACAACCAGTATGCAATCTGAATGCAAATCTGTGTGTGTGTGTGTGTGTGTGTGTGTGTGTGTGTGTGTGTGTGTGTGTGTGTGTGTGTGTGTGTAAAGACAGCATAGCTCTATCAGCTATCTCCGATTTTGCAGAACATTTCTGATTTTGGCTCATATTTCCACTTTATCGAACATAAAATTTCATTTTTTGGTAAATCACTGATGATTACAGTCAAACAAAAATGTTAGTAATTAAGAGTTTCATATTATTATTGTTTGGAAACTGTTTGATAATGCAGCATCTGTTGTTCTATTAAATGTTTAAGTGAATTACAGTAATATTTAAAAAGTGTTGCTTTCTTGGTCCTTTGTCCCACTATTATTTTTGGCTTTATCTGGAATTCTTGAGCAAAGATGCTGAGTTGTATTTTGGTCTGTTACTCATAAAATGTGTGCTTTTTTGTTGTGGAATGTAGTCATTAAATAATGGCTATCACGTGACTTTTAGACTTTATATCCCTCAGAAAATGTTTGATAATGTAAACTTGTTATTTTAGTAACTTCCTAAGTATAAAGAGCAATATTTAAAATTTGTCCCTGATTTTGTGTCTTTGTCTGTGATTGTTTAGCTAAGATATTTGTGGGGGTGGGGTGAGGTGGGGGGGTTGCACTGGGTGCTTCTGACAGAAATATGCTAAAATACATTTCCAGGCCATTATTTATGTATTTATGCATTAATATGATCTCATGCGGGCATCTAAGATGTACACAATCATACAAGTGGCTATAAATATTGGTGTGTGTGTGTGTGTGTGTGTGTGTGTGTGTGTGTGTTTGTGTTTGTATATGTGAGTATTTGCACAAAGGGTGTAGTCTCAATTGTCCTCAATCTCAATATTTTCCTCATCTTTGGTCTGATTCTTATAAAATCTGTGGTTTTTGGCAAATTGTTGTTGATTGCAGTCAGCTTGCTAATGTAAAACCTTTTATACTAACGACTTTATAAGTACATAACAGCAATATTTAAAAATCTGTCCCTGATTTTGTGTCTTTGTTCCTGATTCTTGAGCTAAGTGGTTGAAAAGACATGGAGGTTACAGTGAGTTGCACAGTGTAGTATAGTTCCAATAGCAGTAAACTGGGACATAATTTATGCATTTATTCGTTCATTTCATCACAAGTTGACATCTAAGGTGCGGAGAGTCATACAAGTAGCTACAGTTGATAGGTGTGTGTGTGTGTGTGTGTGTGTGTGTGTGTGTGTGTGTGTGTGTGTGTGTGTGTGTGTGTGTGTGTGTGTAATTATACCCTGCAAAGCTTTTATAAAGTAATGAAAATCAGGAAGGATACAGTGCTGTGAGAAATGCAATATGTTTTATGCAAAATATGGAAGAGCTTATAAGCAATATTTAGGTCAGGTGGCAAAGTAGTTTTTAAAAATTTTTCTAATTGCTTCTTCATATTGTATAGGACTACAGTGAGCAAAACATGTTTTTTTTGTCTGGACATAGATGGAATCATATTAAAAATGGCCCAGATAGGAAGACAATTTTAGAATGTGTGGCTTTATTAGAAATGCTTAAAGACTGAATTGAGCAATTTTGTTCTATTTAATACAAAACTTCATCAGAAACAAATATCAAAAAATCTTCACCACATATATTAACCTCCAGAAAATAATCATCAACTTATTTCAAATTATGATGCTTCAATATACAATTTAAACCAATCATGTTATTTAAACCTGGATTGAACATGGCCTCCAAAACACCGCCAGTACACCTCTCTAGTCTCTAAAAATTATTAAAATCTTCTTCCCTTAGACCAATCTGGGGTTGCCGTATAATGAAAAACAAAAGCTTCTTACAATTCTTATATATTGTTGCATGTTTAGCCAATGCATTGTTTAAAGCAGCACAATTAATCGCATATATTTGCTCATATATTCCCCCAAATTTCTTATGGTTTTACCAACATAATATGCTGGACAAGTTGCACACATTGCAATGTATTTACAGCCTTTGGAATGGCATGAACAATTACATTTAATGGCAAATATCCTGCTGTTATTTTCCACCTGAAAAAAGAATCTGTATTCATGTATCTACACTGTTTACATGCCCATTATTTTTTTTATCCTCAAATCACTGTCCACCTCTGAGGAGATCAGAGAGGCTGGCAGTGAGGTATCATAAGGGTTCTCCAACAACTTCAGAGCCGTTGGGTCAAAAGTATTTGGATAACAACAACAGTTGGACTCTTTGATTGGACAACCATCCCCTTTTACAGGGGGAGAGATTGTTGGAATGTGCACAGAGGCCAAGGTTTGAAATAGGGGCATCCACATAGGAGGCAATTACTAAAAGTGACAGTTCTCTTAAGTGATATGGCCATTATCAGTTTGTCTGACTTTGTGTTATCTGATTTGGACAAGAAAGTTTTATTGTATGGTTTTAATTTTGTACCATCCAGTAAAACCCCTATTTTGGCACCTTTTTATTGAACTGAGATTATCTACTCATCATTTAAGGTTATGCTCAATTTTGTAACCAGTGGATAAGGTGGTAATAAAGAAAAGATCCACTTTAAATTCTCCACTAAACAGTACTTTAAGTAGCTTTCAAAACTTTTGCAAAAGGGATGTGTCCAATTTGCTTAATAAGACACACAAGACAGCTCATTCTAATTCCTTGTTTAATTTATTGAAGAGGAAAGGGTTGCCCTGGCCAAATTGAGAGGGGCCCCAGGTTTGAGGTTTATGAAATAAGATAAGGGTAACAATACTATTCTGATAAATGAACAAGATTATACTCTCAAGATTAAAGAAGCTTTAAGTGATGTGTCTTATTATAGGTTGAATAGTATTAATGAGCTTTGCATGGCCTAGTTTAGATTTAGTGTTATTGGATATGTTGGAAAATAAATGTATTCCAATAGAGTTATATATTTTTATATGTAAAATGCCACAGATTGAGATTTTTTTTGGTATTCTGAATAGACATAAAAGAGTTTTAGATCCTCCATTTTGGATGATCATTCCAGTAAACGCTAGTAAAACAGAACCTTTGGGAATTTGTTTAGATAGACAGCCTAACAAAATCATTAATAAAGTACAGGTATGTTTCAAGAACTCATGGGTATTTATAGAAAGGTTAGCCAAGAAACAAGATGCTGGTTTAGATTAAAATTTTTTTTTTGCAAATGTGGATATGGTGGCCTTATATAGCAACTTGATATATATATATATATATATATATATATATATATATATATATATATATCAAATTGATAGGGTTGCGTCCTACATGAACTCCAAGAAGAACTAATCCCTCAAGTAAAACTGCTGTACAATCTCAGCCTCACTACAGGATATGTGCCCAAAGAATGGCGTACAGCAACAGTGGTCCCACTCCACAAAGGTGGCGCCTCTACAGACCCTGGAAACTATCGCCCCATAAGCCTGACTAGCCTAGTCTGCAAGGGTATGGAGAGGATCATCATGGAACTCATAAACAAAGACATTGGGGACCTACAGACACTAGATCCTACCCAATTTGGCTTCGTCAAGGGCAGATCCTGCCTTTTGAACCTGGTCGACTTCTTCGAATCAGTCACCAAGGCCATAGATGAAGGGAAGGTAGTCCACACAGCCTATCTGGACCTCGCAAAGGCATTTGACACAATACCCCACTCGGGCATCATAGATAAACTATCCAGCCTAAATATAAACCCCTATGTCACAAGATGGGTCGCAAACTGGCTCAAAGACAGAACCCACAGAGTCAGAGTTGCTGGAGCCATGTCAGACTCGAAACCGGTCACAAGTGGCGTCCCACAAGGTTCTGTCCTGGGACCTCTCTTGTTCGGTATTTACTTTTCTGAGGTACAGGCCAACGTGGGAGGACTATGGCTCACCAAGTTCGCAGATGACTGCAAACTGGGCGCCATAACTGACTCTCCAGCTGACACAAACATCCTTCAAAAGGGTCTCGTAGAGACGGATAACTGGTGCCAGAGCCATGGTCTAAAGCTAAATGCCAAAAAGTGTTTAGTCATACCCTTTGGCAAAAACAATGTGCCCACAAATTACCACATAGGTGGTAACCCATTAAGTACAGAGAAAGTAATTAGGGATCTGGGGACCCAATTTGATAGCAATCTCTCCTTTGACAACCACATTGCCAAAGTGGTTAGAAAGACCTTCTACATAGCCCACCTCATCATGAAAGGATTCACATCTAGATCAAGAGAGGTAATCATGCCCCTTTATTCATCCCTCATCAGGCCCATCATAGAATACAATGCCCCCTTTGGGATGTACCTTACCCGACACCTGCAGCAATTAAACACCCCAAAAGTACCTCACCAGGAGGATCAAGGGACTCAAACAGATGCCATATGCTGCTCGGTTAAAAAAACTCCAGCTCTACTCAGTTGCATACCGCCTACTTCGAGGCGATCTATGCCTGACATATAAAGCTATATCCAACCCAGAATTAATGGACATGCTCCACCTCAGTAAATCTAAATCCCTTAGAGCCACGCGCTCGAGGGACTTGAACCTCAGCTCAGAAATAAATAGAACATGCTGGAGGGACAGATTCATAACCCAGAGGCTCCCTTCGCTCCTCACTGACTCTCTTCAAGAAGAATCTTGATGAGTGGATGGGGGAATCGTAGGTTTGTCCCGGGGATTACTTCCGTGTCACTATTAGACAGAGGCACAGTAAACTAAACTTTAAAAAGGGCACAGTATACTCAAATCAAGGGGTGGCATAAGCCAAACACAATCGAGCTAGGCTTATAAATGCCCCAGACCAGATAGCCTAGTATGAACCTATGAACCTATGAACTTCCCAAATGATCAGGGTGTACAAATTCTAAGGCATTTTTTTAAGTGCACAATAAAGTTTAAGCAATATGGGAATTGCTAATATTTGTATTTTCATAGATTTGGTTATAGATAATAATTTTTTTTTCATTTGATCAAAAGGTGTACAAACAAGATAAAGGGGTGGTGATAGGTGCTTTGATGGTATTCACCCATGCCAACCTTGTCTTAGGACAATATGAAAATCAATTCCTGTTTGTAATTATTCTTTACTTTTTTAGAGAAAAGGTAGTTTTCTATACCAGCAGGTTTATTGATGAATTTTGCTTTCTCATCAAAGGGGATCAGAATGAATTTTTAAAGTTTATACAGTAGATGGAAACAATGTCTAATTTTCTCAAGTTTGCTTGGTACATGCATGAAGATTATATTGATTATTTACATGTAATGATTCAGAGGGAAGGGTACCATTTAGATTCAAGGGTGTTTAGGAGGGAATCTTTTTTTTACATCAATATTTACATTTTTTTAATGCTGATACAATGTTTGTTAAGAAAAATATTATCAAAGGGCCATTTGTTAGAGTTGCAAGGTTGACATCAAATGACGGTGTGCTATAGAAGGAATGCATTGAATTAAGAGACTTGTTTCTTAAGAGAGGGTATTCTAGTACCTTACTGAAGTGGGTGTTGCATGAAATATGGGACTATAGGGGTATTACATTTCCAGCTATATTGAAGTTGGCACAGTAATCGATTGAAACCACAAGATGTTGATTTTTATCAAGCATTGTTTATCACATATTCTTGTTATATAAAAAGTGGTTTAAATATTATTTTTGTTAATTAGAAGGTTGTATTGGGTAGCAAAGAATTAGTAAAGGTAGCAGCTATTTTAAGTAAGGGCTGTGCCTTTAAAATTTATTGGAAAAGAGACATTTTAAATGTCGACTAAACAAGAAAATGGGTAGGACTTTCCCTGTGGGTCATGTAAACAGTATACAGGGATCTCTAACTCATGACCCTCAGACCTTAAACAGCTCTCAAACCAGCATAGTTATTGATGATGGAAGCGACTACACTACTTTTCTAGCTACGCTGCCTGCATTTCTTTTTTTCTTGGAGACTGTGGCCCTTACCTGAATTTGCTAGTCCTCATATAGCACCAGTGATCATTTGAGTTTCAGACTACTGGTGTAGATACTTGAATACAGATTCTTTTTTTTCAGGTGGAAAATAATAGTAGGATATTTGGCATTAACAGCAAATGTTCATGCCATTCCAAAGGGTTATATACCTTGCAACTTGCACAACTTGTCTAGTGTTGGTAAAACCATACAAAGTTTAAGGGAAAGGATATAGGAGCATATTTATGTGATTATGTCACTTTAAACAATATATTGGCTAGGCATGCAGCAATATTAGGGGAAGGAATATATAAGCATATTTATTCAATTAAGCATGTTACTTTGAACAATGTATTGGCTAGGTATGCAAAAATATGTAAACATTTTAAGTTTTTGTTTTTGGTTATAGAGAAACTCCAGATTGATCTAAGGGGGAGGTGATTTTAACATTGTTTTAGAGATTAGAGAGTTTTACTTGCAATATTGTTTGGGGGCCATATTCAATCCAGGTTTAAATGATGTGATTGCTTTAAACTGCATTGAAGTATTGTAGTTTGAAGTAAGTTGATCACAATTGGTTGGTTATGACTGTGTCATTTTTTGGGAGGTTTTATATAAGTAGTAAATAATTTTTTATATTTGTTTCTGATGAAGTTCTTTATTAAATAGACTGAAAGTGCTCAGTTCAGTGTGTTGGTGTTTCTTCTGCAGAGTGGTTTTATATTTTTCACTGGTTATTCTATGGATAGTTAGTTATTTTGGTTATAAAAATGATTAGAGCTCAGATTCAGTTCTAACTTCTGTGTTTTTGTTTATCCACAACATAAATGAGTAATGAAAGTTCTGCAACAACAATATACAAAGTTTATACTAATTCTGATCACTAAACTAACGTTACAACTGGCACATATGTCAAGCCAAAGAAAGAGGTCATGTGTACTTGTGCTTTACAGTGCAGTAAGGATGCATTTGCTCTGGTACTGCTATGTAGGTGTGCATCCATTAGTACAACAAAAAAAATCTAATGTTGTACCTGGTAAAAGGGTAAATTTATATTTTCATGTCCTCATCTCCAAGGGATGTGAATTTACACATGTGCAAATTTGAGTACTATGATTTTAGACCCTCTGCAATGATTTTTGATAGTCCTCTGCTGACAGCTGAAAGTTTGAGAAGCATATTATAGGATAAAAGGTGTACTTCACTTTTCACTGTTGTCTTTACAGCTATATTAAGTGTGCTACAGTTGGGAAAGGTGTATCATGCTTTATGTTCCAAAACTTTTTTTTTCTGAAACTAGTACTATATTGTGATGGTCAGTCATAACTACTTCTATATATTCTCAATATGGATTTCGAGATTCACATTTGGAGCTTTATGGTGTTGTGTTCTACAGCTGAACTTTTTACCATCTATATCTTGAACACATAACAAGATGATTATGCTAGAAGACCCAGTCATAATCCTCTGTGTAATATGATTGAGACATGAATGTCAGGGAATTCAATTTGAGAGCAGAGTGCAGCAAAACTTAAGAGGTGAATCTTGGCATCCACTTTAAGAATACGTAAGTAAATTATGATCAGAGAGACCCAATCCTAATTCTTTACTGTGCATAGAACTTTATCTGCTCCCTGTACTGCTAGTAATAATATGGGTATGAGTACAGGATGTGTTTTATGGGTCTAAAAGCATTTCCAAGCAGACAACAAGTGTCCTGATTGCACTTTCTTGGCTGCAGCAGCAAGAGCAGTTATGCTTTCCTGGATACATCCCAGGGGTGAATGTAAGCAGCTATTGAGGTAAGCAGGACAGCAGAGTTATGGACTTGTGCATGGATCATATCTTTGATAGTTAGCATTGCTCACACACATATGGAATAATGTGCAGATCATATCTGTGATACCGCAGATTGTGTAAACTTTATAGGTCAGTGTCTTAAGGAAACATATAAGTAGGTACTTTTAGTTTGTATTTCGTCTACAAATTCTTATAAGTTTTTGACCACTATTGGATTTTGTAAACTATATCCTATTATGAGGCATGCATGTGTGTGCTGTGAGTCAGTGCACGGTGAACTGTTTAAATAGGCTAATTCGCAATTACTTCTGAAACTTCTTTAGATGCATGTGGCCTGTCTTACCTTTGTTAAGTGGCATATGCTAAATAGAACCGTTTTTTGTGTCTAGGTAACTATTTTGGGTCATTCCCTCATTCCCATCTGCTCTGCACAAACCACCAACATGGCATGCTAAGAATGATGCTAAAATCTGAAGAGGTCATAATCATTGAATCATCTGACTTTACTTTGTGCTGTCATCCCACCATAGAAAAGATAGAATCTGAACCAACAGGATTTGTACCACATGATATTGTGCTGTGGTCTGTGAGACGTCATCTCACCATAGAAAAGGTAGAATCTGAACCAACAGGACTTGTACCGCATGATACTGTGCTGTGCTCTGCGAGACCTCATCCCACCATAGAAAAGGTAGAATCTGAACCAACAGGACTTGTACTGCATGATACTGTCCTGCGGTCTGTGAGCCTCATCCCACCATAGAAAAGGTAGAATCTGAACCAATAGGACTTGTACCACATGATACTGTGCTGTGGTCTGTGAGACCTCATCCCACAATAGAAAAGGTAGAATCTGAACCAACAGGACTTGTACTGTATGATACTGTGCTGTGGTCTGTGAGACCTCATCCCACCATAGAAAAAATAGAATCTGGACCGACATGACTTGTAACGCATGATACTGTGCTGTGGTCTGCGAGACCTCATCCCACCATAGAAAAGGTAGAATCTGAACCAACAGGACTTGTACTGCATGATACTGTCCTGCGGTCTGTGAGCCTCATCCCACCATAGAAAAGGTAGAATCTGAACCAATAGGACTTGTACCACATGATACTGTGCTGTGGTCTGTGAGACCTCATCCCACCATAGAAAAGGTAGAATCTGAACCAACAGGACTTGTACTGCATGATACTGTCCTGTGGTCTGTGAGCCTCATCCCACCATAGAAAAGGTAGAATCTGGACCGACATGACTTGTAACGCATGATACTGTGCTGTGGTCTGTGAGACCTCATCCCACAATAGAAAAGGTAGAATCTGAACCAACAGGACTTGTACTGCATGATACTGTCCTGTGGTCTGTGAGCCTCATCCCACCATAGAAAAGGTAGAATCTAGACCGACATGACTTGTAACGCATGATACTGTGCTGTGGTCTGTGAGACCTCATCCCCCCATAGAAAAGGTAGAATCTGAACTGACAGGACTTGTACCGCATGATACTGTGCTGTGGTCTGTGAAACCTCATCCCACCATAGAAAAGGTAGAATCCGAACCAACAGGACTTGTACCACATGATACTGTGCTGTGGTCTGTGAGACCTCATCCCACCATAGAAAAGGTAGAATCTGAACCAACAGGACTTGTACCGCATGATATTGTGCTGTGGTCTGCGAGACCTCATCCCACCATAGAAAAGGTAAAATCTGAACCAACAGGACTTGTACTGCATGATACTGTCCTGTGGTCTGTGAGCCTCATCCCACCATAGAAAAGGTAGAATCTAGACCGACATGACTTGTAACGCATGATACTGTGCTGTGGTCTGTGAGACCTCATCCCCCCATAGAAAAGGTAGAATCTGAACTGACAGGACTTGTACCACATGATACTGTGCTGTGGTCTGTGAGACCTCATCCCACCATAGAAATGGTAGAATCAGAACCAACAGGACTTGTACCACATGATACTGTGCTGTGGTCTGTGAGACCTCATCCCACCATAGAAAAGTTAGAATCTGAATCAACAGGACTTGTACCGCATGATACTGTGTGTGGTCTGTGAGACCTCATCCCACCATAGAAAAGGTAGAATCTGGACCGACATGACTTGTAACGCATGATACTGTGCTGTGGTCTGTGAGACCTCATCCCATCATAGAAAAGGTAGAATCTGAACTGACAGGACTTGTACCGCATGATACTGTGCTGTGGTCTGTGAAATCCTACCATAGAAAAGGTAGAATCTGAACCAACAGGACTTGTACCGCATGATACTGTGCTGTGGTCTGTGAGACCTCATCCCACAATAGAAAAGGTAGAATCTGAACCAACAGGACTTGTACTGTATGATACTGTGCTGTGGTCTGTGAGACCTCATCCCACCATAGAAAAAATAGAATCTGGACCGACATGACTTGTAACGCATGATACTGTGCTGTGGTCTGTGAGACCTCATCCCACCATAGAAAAGGTAGAATCTGAACTGACAGGACTTGTACCGTATGATACTGTGCTGTGGTCTGTGAGACCTCATCCCACCATAGAAAAGGTAAAATCTGAACCAACAGGACTTGTACTGCATGATACTGTGCTGTGGTCTGTGAGACCTCATCCATCCATAGAAAAGGTAGAATCTGAACTGACAGGACTTGTACCGTATGATACTGTGCTGTGGTCTGTGAGACCTCATCCCACCATAGAAAAGGTAAAATCTGAACCAACAGGACTTGTACTGCATGATACTGTGCTGTGGTCTGTGAGACCTCATCCCACCATAGAAAAGGTAGAATCTGAACCAACAGGACTTGTACCACATGATACTGTGTTGTGGTCCGTGAGACCTCATCCCACCATAGAAAAGGTAGAATCTGAACCAACAGGACTTGTACCGCATGATATTGTGCTGTGGTCTGTAAGACCTCATCCCACCATAGAAAAGGTAGAATCTGAACCAACAGGACTTGTACCACATGATATTGTGCTGTGGTCTGTGAGATCTCATCCCACCATAGAAAAGGTAGAATCTGAACCAACAGGACTTGTACTGCATGATATTGTGCTGTGGTCTGTGAGACCTCATCCCATCATAGAAAAGGTAGAATCAGAACCAACAGGACTTGTACCGCATGATACTGTGCTGTGGTCTGTGAGACCTCATCCCACCATAGAAAAGGTAGAATCTGAACCAACAGGACTTGTACCACATGATACTGTGCTGTGGTCTGTGAGACCTCATCCCACCATAGAAAAGTTAGAATCTGAACCAACAGGATTTGTACCGCATGATACTGTGCTGTGGTCTGTGAGACCTCATCCCACCATAGAAAAGGTAGAATCTGGACCGACATGACTTGTAACGCATGATACTGTGCTGTGGTCTGTGAGACCTCATCCCACCATAGAAAAGGTAGAATCTGAACTGACAGGACTTGTACCGCATGATACTGTGCTGTGGTCTGTGAGACCTCATCCCACCATAGAAAAGGTAGAATCTGAACCAACAGGACTTGTACTGCATGATACTGTGCTGTGGTCTGTGAGACCTCATCCCACCATAGAAAAGGTAGAATCTGAACCAACAGGACTTGTACCACATGATACTGTGGTCTGTGAGACCTCATCCCACCATAGAAAAGGTAGAATCTGAACCAACAGGACTTGTACCACATGATACTGTGTTGTGGTCTGTGAGACCTCATCCTACCATAGAAAAGGTAGAATCTGAACCAACAGGACTTGTACCGCATGATATTGTGCTGTGGTCTGTGAGACCTCATCTCACCATAGAAAAGGTAGAATCTGAACCAACAGGACTTGTACCATATGATATTGTGCTGTGGTCTGTGAGACCTCATTCCACCATAGAGAAGGTAGAATCTGAACCAACAGGATTTGTACCACATGATATTGTGCTGTGGTCTGTGAGACCTCATCCCACCATAGAAAAGGTAGAATCTGAACCAGCAGGACTTGTACCACATGATATTGTGCTGTGGTCTGTGAGACCTCATCCCACCATAGAAAAGGTAGAATCTGAACCAACAGGACTTGTCCCACATGATATTGTCCTGTGGTCTGTGAGACCTTATCTCACCATAAAAAAGGTAGAATCTGAACCAACAGGACTTGTACTGCATGATACTGTGCTGTGGTCTGTGAGACCTCATCCTACCACAGGAAAAGGTAGAATCTGAACCAACAGGACTTGTACCACATGATATTGTCCTGTGGTCTGTGAGACCTCATCTCACCATAGAAAAGGTAGAATCTGAACCAACAGGACTTGTACTGCATGATATTGTACTGTGGTCTGTGAGACCTCATCCCATCATAGAAAAGGTAGAATCCGAACCGACAGGACTTGTATCGCATGATATTGTGCTGTGGTCTGTGAGACCTCATCCCACCATAGAAAAGGTAGAAGCTGGACCAACAGGACTTGTATCGCATAATATTGTGCTGTGGTCTGTGAGACCTCATCCCACCATAGAAAAGGTAGAATCTGGACCAACAGGACTTGTATCACATGATATTGTCCTGTGGTCTGTGAGACCTTTATCATTTAGGACTTTCACCTGCCATCCCAGAAGGACCTTTCCATGACTTGCATTGGAATAGAAGTCAAATTACCAGACTTGCACCTTTTCTGATCCTGTGGAACACTCTCATTACAAGATGCAGAATGCATAGTTTAACCACTAGTTTTCCAACAACTTCAACTTCCAGCTCTGTGAGAATTCGCAAAGGTTTCTGTCATGGTGCTGTATCTTTTCAAAGTTCTACAAGATCCTTCTATACCTTTTATACTTATTCATCTTCCTCTCGCTTTGTCTCTACCATTTTCCAGTCACTTATTCTCATGACGTCATACTTTTTGTATCTTAAACATCAAAATGAACAAATAATTAGGTGCTTCCATAGGATGTTCAGTCTCTTCGAGACCCTCCTTTCTATTACCTCATTGTCCAGTTGTGTCTTCCTGTGACCTCTAGTATATCTGAAACATTTATACATCTCCTACGTCACCACTATAAATATATCTGGCTCTAGGACTGCCTCGATCATCCTTAACACTTCTTTTTCTCTTTTACCCCTTTAACAACCTATCCTTATATGTACTCTGTGCATTCCCTCAACAATATTTATATATCATAAAATGTAAATAAAGTATACTCTTTATGTAATAATTCATATACCATAGTATAAATGCATAACAGAAAAGTGATATAATACATGTAAACCCAACCAGGGAAGCAGAAAGCTCTATCTAATCCACAGTTACAGGGTCCAACTAACTTCTGTTATAGTTTATAGCAACCATAATAGCAAGCTGTTTTAAATATTAAAATTACTGCTGCAGTAAGGTAAACATACATGTTGGGAAACATATTTCAGTCATACTGAAGTCTGGAACAATTGTGAAGACTAAAACAAAATCATTAAGTCATGCTATTCAAAGATACAATAACTAGCAAACTAGCTGTGAGTTCATTCATGTACCTTTATTATACTGCTTTATGATGTCCCTAATCAGCACTTTCAGACATGAAAAGAATGCCTTTAGTAGTTTTGTTTTAAATAATTTAGTTGATCCTGCCATTTCATACAGTCTTTAATGCACAAACACATATTTTAATGGGCACTGGAAAATTCATGTAGTTAATGTCACAGCTGGAGAGGAACTGCAATGTCTCAGTGTGCTATAAGTATTCTAAAAAATCAGTATGATAACTACTATTTCAACAGTACTTCTGATATTATATTTAAGTTAATTTTATAAGACCGTTGGTAAGAGTAGAAATAGACTGTTTGGTGCTAGCATCCCTAATTAATCTCCCCAAAATATATTTTAACAATTTAATTCAACTTGTTTTAACTTTAACAATACACACAGCAGCAAATAAACTAATTTTCTTAAAATAATGCACAAAGCTATATAAACTGATTTTTTTATATTCTTGTGATTTTCTCTTGTGTCTTTCTTAACGTAAAATAATATTGTGAAGGCTTTTGAGCAGTTGCGGATAACTGTGTGCACGTTCTAACTACAAGAATCTTGAATAACAAGATATGAAGCCTTGAGATTTAGATATTTCCATTTATGGCAATCTCAAAACCAGTGTGAGAAAATTAAAAGTGCAGTACAACTGATTAAGAGTTCTGAAAGACACAGTTCACATTTGCAAGAAAACAAAAAGTCTCGACATATTGTACGGTTTCTGTTTTGGCCACAATAATTCTGGTTAGTACACCATCAGGTGTGCCCAAGACCTCATCCCTGATAGTTAATTTTGCCTGGACAATTTATTTCTATTACATCAGTTTTCTGAACCTCTTTTGAGGGACCAAAATACTGGCTGAGATTCATAAAAGCATCGCTGTCAACATAATTTGGGTAATGCCACAGTGCCCAGTATGACAGAGATACACTGCAATACAGAGACACAATAAAGCTGATTGGAACAACATCTCATTAGCATATGATTATCATGTCTCTGAATCAAACACTGAATAGTTAGAAGTAGGTGTGCAAATGTTCCCCAAACAACTCTACTCCCCCCACACACTACAGGTAGACCTGCATTCTCACACACACTCTCTCACACACGGATATGGCTATGCATTACTTCTCCACTGTGGCTCTAACAACCCACCTTTTGCATAAGAATGAATGCCGCACCCCTGGACTACCGTATTTGCTTATGGCTTCCACCAGAGAGAGACCAGTGTAGTGCTATGGGCTGAAGTCTTCATACTGCTGCTACAACAGAGTCTGAATCATGCAGATATAATGCACCAAGTAATCCTACTCCAAACAGGATTCTGCATTGCATTATACATTTCTGAATCCCTGACATTGTTTGACTCACTTCCGTTTTATACCTTTGCACCACCTATGCTAACCCAAAAGTTCGCTGTGGAGTGGGCTAATAACCATCTAGATTATTTGCTGATTTTTCTGTCTTCAGATGCAAACTCTTCTTTGAGATGTGGTTTCATTTTTATAATAGGCTCATTGTACTACATGTCTCAGGTGACAATCCACTGTTACAGGAGTCCTGTTTTGCTTAATCTAGAAAATTCTAAATGTCTTTAGAAATCAAAACCAGCAAGAAAATGATTTTCTACAACGATTTCTAATACAAGCATTGTGGGAGAGCTATTCTTAAATTCAGAAAGTGTACCTCAGAGGCGATGCTGTCTCCCGATATCTTTTCTGTGACCAACAGTATAATGATAGAAGGACACCTATATATAGAGCTTAATAAATTGTTTTTAGAACTTTCTCAGTAAATAGGAACCAATGTTATTAGTTCTTACAGTGTGGATTTATCATCTGGTTTGATTAACCCTGTAGGAGGAGGTACATCTGTTCACAGTTCCATGCCTCATTATAGAGGAAGACAGAGTGATTCTGGGCTTAATGAACCCACCAGGGAGAACAGCAACAACAACATCAGTTTTGATTATGACACTACAGTTGGTTTTTAGCTTAATAAAACATTGTCTTTTGTTAATGTGGATGTCAGTAACCTTCTGAACATTTGCATGATCTGGAAAGAGCATTATTAAAATACTAATCATTACAATTGTTCAATTTATCTATTTATTTATTTTTTCGGGGAGACAGCATACTTAAGGAGTTCACATTTTAGTAGTTCCCCAATAGTTTAGAGATGAATTCTGTTATACACCATGAGCTGCTTGATTTATTTGATAGAACTGGGTTAGAGGTTATAGACATCTTTAAGAGGGCAATAATAGCATATGGGTAAGTTAGCCCAGGATATTAGGATTCATAATAACGTGATTCTCTCAAATTCATTTCCCACCTATCGATCTGAATATAAGACTGTGTTTGATCATTTGAAAAAGCAGTATAAGATAATTTGGGCTCATAAGGAAAGAATAAAACTGGTGAGGGATGCTAAAGTATACAGGTCTATATCACATCATCAAACTCACTATTTATCAAATGCCTCTCCGTCGAATCTTCATCTGTCAAACAATTGTTTCAGCGAAACGTTTTCACATGGTAAGTAACCAGTAGGCCAACCTACTGACCACAACAAAAACACCATTTTTAAAACCCATTCTGGTGGGGGGCTGTGCCCCCTACAATCCCCCTAACTAAATATACCAACTCCAAGATCACACTACAGTGGGGAAAAGGGCATATTCATGATAATGGCCTACTGGTTACTTACTGTGGGAAAAAGTTCACTGAAATGATCTTCCAACAGATACAGACTTCGACAAATAGGGTTCAACAAAGAGGAGTTTGACATATGTGATGCCCTTAATTCTTTAAATAGGTCTTTTAATTTTACAAAGGAAGAATGGAATGTGACAAATACTTTAAGGTCTAATAGGAATGTTAGGATTTTGACACTTGACAAAGGGAGGGGGTTGGAGTAATATATTTAACTAGTTATTCAAGGTTTGTGTTAGCAGTTATGATGGATAACAACTATTATAAGGCTGTTTCTAAAATAGTGTGAATTTTATTAATTCTAATTCTACATTATTGCAGAGGAATTAATGGTAATACATTTTATATGTCTCTGAGAGTTAAAAATTTTACAATACCAGCTATTTTTACGATTGAAATGATTCACAGATATATATGAAAATACTGCTTGAACAAAATAGCTATATTTCTCCAAGTTACAGCTCAGAAATCATTGTCCAAATATGCCCTGGAGTTCTGCAATCTAAAGGAATCGCCAGGCTGCAAGCTAATGACAGAATGCTTTGTTCTGTGTGTGTGTGTAAGCACTGGACTCAAAACATACAGTGATCTTTTTTGTCTGTCTAGTGATACCTGACTTCCCATGTAAATACAATGAGTTCTATTTGTTCCTAAGTCCTCCTTGAGGATGCTTATCCCTTTGGCTACTTCTGATATGATAAATTTCAACTAGTCTCAGCCTTCAAATTCCTCAGGAATTTCACTAATTCTGAAAAACCTTTCTTCTGGTGCTATCCTTCTATACTATGAACTTGTCCCTTGCTGTCTCTATTTGCAGTTCGGGGGGGGGGTTACAATTCTTTCTTTAGACCCCATATTGTCTTTGGTGAGGAGCTGAAAACATCAAGCATGATTGATCAACACAGATTCAAACTCATTTGGCTTTTGAGTGGTTGTCTCTATAAACTGCTCTAGCTTTGAGTTCACTTTCATAAGTACCTAAAAAATTAAATTTAGTGAAACTGGATGTTCAGTCATTATAACTGTAGATGTCTTGTCTTGCTGCAACACTGGCCAAGTGTTACAAGTACAACTGCAATCTGTAGCACTGGGAGCTTTTTTCTGTATATTAGTCTTCACACTTTTTTTAAAGAGCAGTTCATCAGCAGGAAATCCCCTCTATAGTTTTTTTTGCCTCACACATACATTTAAAAACCAGTGACTCCCTCTCATTACCTCTGCCTCATCATCTTATTGTTCCCACTATGAGGATGAGAACCAGGTTAATTTTTGATGTGAACAAGACTCCAATAGCTATTTTTCTTGGCTTGGTATAGAGACTAATTGCGGCATTCATTCTCCTGAGGCAAGAGCTAAATGTTAAAGAGCAGCCAGCATGCAAGACTTGCACATCCTTCTGGCCTCATCTCCTCCCCTTGGCAACCAGCAGTTATGCATCATGTTGCTGCCTTGGAGGAGGAGCATGCCTCAGCACATAAGACATCCTGCTTCATGCAGCACCAGTATAATCATATTGTTGCATGGGACAGAAAACATGCTGCAGCACATAAGACATCCTGCTTCATGCAACACTAGTATAATCATGCTACTGCATGGGACAGAAAACATGCCTCAGCACATGAGACATCTTGCTTCATGCAGCACCAATATAATCACGTTGTTGCATGGGAGAGAAAACATGCTTCAGCACATGAGACATCCTGCTTCATGCAGCACCAATATAATCATGTTGCATGGCAGAAAAACATGCCTCAGCGCATGAAACATCCTGGTTCATGCAGCACCAGTATAATCAAGTTGCTGCATGAGACAGAAAACTGCCTCAGCACGAGACATCCTGGTTCATACAGCCTCTAGAATTCAATCAGCTGCATCCTGCAGTACTTTGATTTACTAACCAGGGTCAGAAGTGCAGGATCTAGTCACTGTCCTCCCTTAAAAAATGAAGCACCAACAGTGGCCACTCATTGCCACCCTCTCCAGTCAGTCCTTTCATTGACCCAGCTCATGAATCAGACTCATATTTCTTGGTGAACTGTCAGGGATTTCATCCACAATGTTGAGGTATCCACCATGTAAAGAGTTATGAACTTAAAAGAAAAGTACAATTTACATACAGTATTTACATAGGTACGGGTAAAGAGAAAAGCATTTCTCTTTTCTGAAAAACACATTCATATTTCAGTATTTTGCTCATACTAGGTGTTTACCATCTGACATTTTACTGAAGATGATTAAACCAATTAAAAACCTCAGCTTTGGCCGGCTAAGAACTAGCTGTATTCAACTGGACGTATAAGAGAATTTAAGTACCTTTATCTGCAATTTTTTTTCCCAAAAATACAGTATTTAAATTGATTTTAACTGTGTTGCAGGAATATTAACTGAACTGGAAGTTAGTCAGTGTTTGCTGAATTTTATTATTTGCTAGTAATTACAGGTGTGGGGGTAGCCACATTCTTTGATTTCCTGTCCTTGCCTATTTAAGTGGTACAGTGTGAAGTATTTTCTGCTTAAAAACCTCATCTTTGGCTGGCTAAGAACTAGCTGTATTCAACTGGACGTATAAGAGAATTTATGTACCTTTATCTGCACTTTTTTTTCCAAAAATACAGTATTTAAATTGATTTTAACTGTGTTGCAGGAATATTAACTGAACTGGAAGTTAGTCAGTGTTTGCTGAATTTTATTATTTGCTAGTAATTACAGGTGTGGGGTAGCCACATTCTTTGATTTCCTGTTCTTGCCTATTTAAGTGGTACAGTGTGAAATATTTTCTGCTTAAAAACCTCAGCTTTGGCCGGCTAAGAACTAGCTGTATTCAACTGGACGTATAAGAGAATTTAAGTACCTTTATCTGCACTTTTTTTCAAAAATACAGTATTTAAATTGATTTTAACTGTGTTGCAGGAATATTAACGGAACTGGAAGTTAGTCAGTGTTTGCTGAATTTTATTATTTGCTAGTAATTACAGGTGTGGGGGTAGCCACATTCTTTGATTTCCTGTCCTTGCCTATTTAAGTGGTACAGTGTGAAATATTTTCTGCTTAAAAACCTCAGCTTTGGCCGGCTAAGAATTAGCTGTATTCAACTGGACGTATAAGAGAATTTAAGTACCTTTATCTGCACTTTTTTTTTCAAAAAATACAGTATTTAAATTGATTTTAACTGTGTTGCAGGAATATTAACTGAACTGGAAGTTTTGACTCTGCTCTTCAGTTAGTCCCACCCACCCTCCCTGTTTTTGTTTTGGTGTTAATCTTAGTGGCCTTGAAACTGCCCGCCCCTCTTGTAAATTTGTGTTTGGATACTCCTTCTGGGCCCATCTTATTTGCTCACTCAACTGAGTGCAGTGAGATCATATTCTGATTTCAGGCACTCCTACTGTGTACAAAGAGAGCATCTGGGAAACAGGAAAAAAAAAATTAAGCTTGTTTCCTGCCTTTCCTGTTAAGTGGTATAGACTATTTGTAGGCTTCTGAGCCCCCACGCCCTTCTGTGTTGGAGGGAAGCCTTCTAGCTTAGTTTTTTTTTCTTATAACTAGCCAGTTTTCTAGTTTCAGCACTCAAATCTGTTTCTTTGATCTCAGCACTTGTTCAGAAAAAAAAAATTCATCTGCTTTTACTCTACTTGTGTTTCTACCTACTTTATTTTACTTTTGCATCATCTTAAAAGTACTCAGTTGTATTTATTACTGCTTGGTGTAACTCATTCTAAGCCTTTTGGTTTAAACAATTGGGCTTCGGACCAGTTGTTTTGCACTGAGAAGGTTTGTGGTCTGCACTGTAGTGGCAGAACAGGTAGCTTACATCCTTCTAAGTTGGGAACTGCTGATTGAGGGCTCAGTGTCTGTTATTCTAAAAGTGTATTAATTCTGGTTTAAGCACTTGGGCTTTCAGGCCAGTTATTTTACATTAAGAGGGTTCGTGGTCTGCACTCTTGTGGGAGAAGAGGCTGGACTCTGCCCTTCTGAGCTGGGAATTTCTGGTTAAAGGCTTATAGTGCATGCATATCTGAACTGCTTCTTACTGAAGTTGGTGTGCCTTGTTTGCTGTGGCATAGACTGGATTCGGGCCTGCTGGATCTAGCTTTGTTTGTGTAACTTGAGCACTAATCCAGGCATTCTCTAAAGTATTCAATTGTATTTATTACTGCTTGGTAGTAACTTGATTAAAGTGTAGCTATCATTCTAAGTCTTTTGGATTAAGCACTTGGGCTTCAGACCAGTTGTTTTACATTAGGAAGGTTTGTGGCATGCACTGTGTTGGCAGGACAGGTAGCTTTCATCCTTCTAAGTTGGGAACTGCTGATTGAGAGCCCAGTGTCTGTTATTCTTAAAGTGTATTACTTCTGGTTTAAGCACTTGGGCTTCAGGCCAGTTATTTTACATTAAGAAGGTTCGTGGTCTGCACTCTTGTGGGAGAAGAGGCTGGACTCTGCCCTTCTGAGCTGGGAATTTCTGGTTAAAGGTTTATAGTGCCTGAATATTTGAACTGTATCTTACTGAAATTGGTACACCTTGTTTGCTGTAGCATAGACTAGATCCAGGCCTGCTGAATCTAGCTTTGTTTATATGCTTGTTGTTTGTTTGCTTGTTATTTCCCTGGAACGCTAATTCCACCTAATATGCGGCTTCTCAGCACTTCTGTGGATCACTAGTGATATCTGCATTGCTTACTGTACTTATTTCCTTGTTTCACTTGAAAGAAAGTTACTGTTTGTCATTTTTGCATTTAAGTTACCTGTAACACATTGCACTTAAGTTACCTGGCACTTGCTCACTAAAGCAATTATATAAGTCAGCACTAAAAATTAAAAGCACTACACCCTCACTTCCCAATGGCCCTTGTTTTCAATTATAAAGGAATTACCAATATTATTCTAGCATGTCCAAAGGTCAGTTGTCAATCTCCCCTCCGGTCCAGCTGGTGAATCTGGGAATCTTGAGGCAATGTTACAACTGCCTCATGTACACAGACAACCCTCTCCTCCTCCCAACAAATTCCAACACATGTGAGAGATGCAACCATATAGCCAAACTGGAGGCTAAGCTCTCTCAACTCAGTACTGGCATAACCAGTCAGCAGGAGAAGGAAACCACACTCACTACAATTCCAGTCTCACATAGACCTACCACGACAGCAAACCAAACACATAATCACACAAAAACATACTCGGAGGCTCTAAATAAAGATATGCCTAAGCAGCAGAGACCTCCAAAGCAGACACCCAAGCAACCGCTACCCTAAAAACAAAACACGTGTAACACATATCTCACAAAGCCAGTGTGCCGAACAGTCACAGCCCTTAAGACTAAACAACACACCTGATACACTTGTAATAGGTGACTCTATCGTCAGGCACACTGACGTCCCGCTCACCAGGCTGAACAAGGAGAGGGTCACGGTGAGCAGCCTGTTGGGTGCTAGGATCCTCCACATAACACAAGCACTCAGGTCACTCCAAGGCAAGTACAAATATGACTCAGTCATTGTCCATGCTGGTGTGAATGACCTGAGACATACCTCCCTGGACTACATGAAAAGAGACATAGAGGAACTCTCTGAGCATGTAGCCCTGGCCGGTATGACCCTGACCTTGAGTAGCATCTTACCCTCACCAAGAATGATGCCACAATATGAAGACAAGATGATCAATTTCAACAATTGGCTTAAGTACTGGTGTCATTCAAAGGGGATCCAATGCCTGTCAGCTTGGGATGATATGCTCGACAAGCCACGATGCTTCGCTAGGGACGGCTTGCACCTGTCACCCCTGGGCTTTCAGATATTGGCAAAAGCTCTTGCTACCCCCATAGTGCCTTTTTTAGGCAAGGCTCAAAAGACAAACCCACCTCCATAGGTATCACAAGGGATAAGAAACTAAGAGTAATGCTGCTCAACGCCAGAAGTCTAAACCTCAAGATGCACGCACTCGAAACTCTCCTTAGCATGGAGAACATCGATATCTGTGCAGTAACAAAAACCTGGTTCAGGGCTCCCGAGAGCACCCCAGCACTACCAGGTTATACCTCATACCATGCTTTTCGGCCCCAAAACTTGGACCAAACCACAAAAGGAGGGGGAGTATCGATATTCATCAAAGATACCCACACCTCCAGGTTGGTGGCAAAGCACGAAGCATAAGAGACTATCCATGTGCAACTAACAGTGTGTAAAACTGCCTTCCAGTTTATAGCCTGCTACAGACCACCCTCCCAAAACCAGGAACCCCACTTGGCCTTCCTGAGAACACTGGAAAATATGAAGGTCTTCCAAACACCATTATATTGGGCAACTTCAACTACCCAAACATAGACTGGGAGCATTACTCTAGCTCCAACACCCTAGCCCAAAGGTTCCTAGAATTTATAAACTCAAATGCTATGGAACAACTTGTTACCACTCCCACAAGAGGGGAAAACATACTGGACCTGATCATCACCAACATGGGGACTCTATGCTCCAGACCAGAAGTGTATCCCTCACCGGTAAGATCAGACCATAAACTAATCTCACTGGATATTCACATCCCGACCCCAACCCTGCCCAGAAAACCACAGTGAAAAACTTCTCTAAAGCAAATTTCACACTCCTCAAAACCGAGGTGGAATCCTTCAAAGCCCCCAGGCCTGTGGAAAATACGGCCCAGACCGCAGAATCCTTTATAAATGCATTCTATGAACACCTTCAGGAATGCATGGATCATGCGATCCCAAATAAACCAAGATCCAATCCTCCAAAGGCAGACGTCCTGTCTGGTGGACCCCAGCCATAAACAAACTATGCAATAGAAGGAGGAAGCTACTAAATGATAGAGCACAATCCCAAAAAGGGAAGGCATCACTGATCAGTATTAGCAAAAAACTACAGGCACTCATAAAATTGTCTAAGGCCAGCTTCGAGAGAAAAATTGCACAGGACACTAAGGATAATCACAAGGCTTTCTTTAGTTATGTTAGGAACCTGGGTGGTAATTCCCAGATATGCTCAGAATTAGTCCAAAATGACAAAAAATACACCGAACCCACAGACATTGTCAACATCCTAGCTGACAGGTTCAGCGCAAACTTCTCCCCCCCATCCCCACCAAAACGGCAAATATCTATCCCAGCAGAGTGCTGCCCCCCTGACATCTCAGATGCTCAGCTAAGAGCCGCCCTCTCCAAAGCAAAAAACACAGCATCAATGGGACCAGATGGTGAAGCGAGCTGCGTTCTACATGAACTCCAAGAAGAGCTAAGCCCAAACATAAAACTACTGTTCAGTCTCAGCCTTACTACAGGATATGTGCCCAAAGAGTGGCGTACAGCAACAGTGGTCCCTCTCCATAAAGGTGGTGCCTCAATGGATCCTGGAAACTATCAACCCATAAGCCTGACTAGCTTGGTCTGCAAAGCTATGGAAAGGATCATCATGGACCTCATAAATAAAGATATTGGGGACCTACAGACACTGGATCCTACCCAGTTCGGCTTTGTTAAGGGCAGATCCTGCCTCTTAAACCTGGTTGATTTCTTTGAAACAGTCACCAAGGCCTTTGATGAGGGGAAGGTGGTCCACACGGCCTACCTGGACCTCGCAAAAGCCTTCGATACAATACCCCACTCGGGCATTATAGATAAGCTCACCAGCTTAAATATAAACCCCTATGTCACTAGATGGATTGCAAACTGGCTCAAGGACAGAACCCACATGGTTAGAATTGCTGGAGCCATGTCAGACTCCAAACCAGTTACAAGTGGTGTCCCACAAGGCTCAGTCCTGGGACCTCTCTTGTTCGGTATATATTTCTCGGAGGTACAGGCCAACACGGAAGGACTGTGGCTGACCAAGTTCGCAGATGACTGCAAACTGGGCGCCATAATCGATTCTCCAGCCGACACAAGCATCCTCCAAAAGGGCCTCATAGAAACAGACAACTGGTGCCAGAGCCATGGCCTCAAGCTAAATGCCAAAAAGTGTATAGTCATCCCCTTTGGCAAAAACAAAGTGCCCACAAATTACCACATAGTTGGTAATCCATTAAGTATAGAAGAAGTAATTAGGGACCTGGGGACCCACGTTGATAGCAATCTCTCATTTGACAACCACGTGGCCAAAGTGGTTAGAAAAACATTTTATATAGCCCACCTAATCATGAAGGGATTCACATCTAGATCAGGGGAGGTCATCATGCCTCTTTACTCATCCCTCATCAGGCCCATAATTGAGTACAATGCCCCTTTTGGGATGTACCTTACCAGACACCTGCAGCAACTGGAAAGACCCCAAAAGTACCTCACCAAGAGGATCAAAGGGCTCAAACAGATGCCATATACTGCCCGGTTAAAGAAACTCCAGCTCTACTCAGTGGCATACCGCCTGTTCAGAGGCGATCTGTGCCTGACGTATAAAGCCATGTCCAACCCAGAATTAATGGACATGCTGCACCTCAGAAAATCCAAATCCCATTGAGCTACGCGCTCAAGAGAATTGAACCTCAGCACTGAAATAAATAGGACATGCTGGAGGGACAGATTCATAACCCAGAGGCTCCCTTCACTCTGGAATAAAATCCAGTCCAGGTTAGGCAGAGTCCCTCATTGACTCTCTTCAAGAGGAATCTTGATGAGTGGATGGGAGATTGTAGGTTTACCCCGGGTATCACTTCTGTGTTACTGTTAGACAGAGGCACAGTATACTAACCTTGAAAAAGGGCATAGCAAAATAAATTTAAAATGGGTGGCGAAAGCCAAACACATTCTGGCTAGGCTTATAAATGCCCTACGGCAGATAGCCTAGTATGAACCTATGAACCTATGAACAAGTGCTGGTGCTCAAATGTTGCTGTTTCCGCTTGGTTTTGAAGCTCTTGTTACTTGTTTTCTAATGTTGTTTGGTAGGTGGTTCTGTGTACAGGGTCTATTTTAGTGAAGGCCTTTGTCAACTGTGTTTCCAAAAGGAGGTGTCATTAATGTAACTGTCTGACCTTGGGAATCCCTGAGTGAGTATGATTATTCTTTAACAATGAGCAGAGATTTAAGTGGGGGCAAATCAGAAGATTCTGAAAACAAGTGTGACATTTTCCAGATTTCATTTTCTTTGATTTGAAAAGGATGAGTATTGGTAGAGCAATGGAAGGCCATACTCAAGTTTTGGAAATATTGCTGCATACCTTATGCTGATTTAGTACTCCAGTTGGGGTGGAATCAATGTATTACTTAAAAGTCAGCACTGGGTCTAATATGAGTCATAGCTCTTTCTGCAATTCTACTGTGGGAAGGGGGCTGTATCTTCATCATCTATACATATGTACATTTACACATGTATACACATAGATGTAGGTTCCTTGCCAAAGTTGGAGGATCACAGCTGGGATCCTCAGGACAGCAAGCCTAAATGTGTAAAAAGGGGAACAAATGTTAATTCAGAGGTCGTCCTTAAAGCATTCCCCATACTCTGTACAAGCACAATCTTGGAGTTAGTATATATAGGTAAGAGGGGGTGGGACAGGGTGTATCTTCCATTTCATTTGGCTAATACACCAGATCAAAGCCCCTTGCAAAAATGCATTAATGGTGTTGAAATTATACTACGTTTTGAGCATTGCTGTATTTATTTGCCAGTCACATTTTATTTTTCACAGTTGTACAGCTCTCAGTCATGGAACCCACACTTTCAGTAGGATCCCGTGTGTGAAAGTATTAGAACAAGATCTTCTGTTTTGTGATATAGCCATACACTTCAGGCATATGATTTGAAATTATAGTTTTCTGCCAGATTCTTAAAGGCATTTGCACTAAGCATATTTGTATTACATAATCTACAATCACGCAGAGCTGTAACCATACCCATTGTTGATGTGTTACTTTACCCACACTTATATTAACATTGCCTTTTGTTGCCCAGTTGTTGATTGGTATGCAGGTTAGTAATTTTGAACATAGTTTTGATATCCCTGGTATACTTGGAATACATCACTGGTTCGGGGACAGGCACGTCTGTATTATTGAAATAAAATCTATACAGTCCTACCATGGAAATCTGAGGCATATATCCAGTAAGAGGAAGTCTTCCTCCTTCCTTATTGTAAACTTGAATGAATAACTTAAGTTTCCAACCATGTCTCTGTCCATTTTATTAACTAATATAAAAACATTTACTATACCTTTTTTATTTACTTTTGTTTACCATGACAGTTAATTAGGTAGAAACCAATTTCAGCACAGACCCAAGGAACTACGCTCTGTTGTAGCACTCACTGATTATTTATATCTTTGTTTTCTGCATTTCCAGTTAATCTGTATCAGTTAATCATAAGGCTGGAGGAGGTCACCTATAAAAGGTTCACAGGGTCAAGCAAGGTAGATATTCAGTCATCACAAGTAGTGCAAGAAATCAGGTGCAAACATTTACAAATTAAACGCTCAGTTCATATAAACACTATAAGTATAGGGAAGGCAATACAGAGTACTTAAATATTTACAAAATGTACAGTATTTTCAGTTTACACAAGTATTTATAGCAACTAAAAGTAACACTGTATAAAGCTATCTTTAAATAACGCAGTTTAGCATGACCAGTATTTCACTTGTTTATACGTACAGGTATTTGCAAGGAATTATTAATAAATACAAGTATGCACCCACTAATTAGATTGTTACACCTTTTAAATTTATTGGGTAAATTCTTAACTGTATATAATTTAATTTCATTAACTTGCCTGCACAGGAAAGAAGACTATAATCTTTCACATGCAATTTTTTTTTTTTTGCCACATCCATGACTGTCAACTCAGAGTTACTGCACTCCCAGTTCTTAAACTCATGTTGAACATGCACACTAATGATTTTAGCAGGTCTAGAGAACAACCAAAGAAAAATGGGCAGGTGTTGGTCTTAACTGGGGCCAGTATTTGCCTACACAGAGAAGAAAAAGAAATTTGGAAAACTGGTAAGCCCAAGAAAATTAGAAGGTGGTTAAACTCAGACATAACGATTTACTGTCATTCTAATCTCATCTCTAAACTCTGTTTTATGGGCTTGCTACTGCACCTACGTTGAAGTCCTGAGCATATATGAGATTTGTGATTGCAAGTATTTCTTTAGAATTCTCACTGCTTATCTGGTTAGTGGCAAAGCAGAAAGTAAAGCACAAATGGATTTTAGAAGTTTGATGTGGCCTAGAGAGAAACTGATGTATATGCTTAAAAGGCATAGATATGTTTTTAGTGGAAGCTGTCAGCTCTTCTATTTAGAGAAAATAAGTCTCTTTCACATTAGCATCTCTCATAAGATTTATCACATGTAACTGTAGTAAACACTGACGTTGAAAAGCTTATTGGGTAATTGTTTTCCTTTTTGTAAACAGTACCCTCCTTTCGTTATTATCATGCATTTAGTAATTTGGAGTTTTACTGTCAGTTTGCCTATTCAGGGCTAAACACTCACTATTGTCCAACTGAACTTTGAATTTTGAGTTGATTTAATTATAAAGTTACATTTTAGTATTAACATTTTAGTACCTCTGGTTCTAAAAATGTGCAAAAGACAACTGGACAAAAAAGAAACAATGGAAAATATTCGTTAATTATATAGCCTTTTACTGAGAAAGGGCTGTGCAGGAATCTGCTGGATCTGCATAGACTTTCTTTTGAAAAAATGGACCATAAAAACTACTAGTAAAAAGCATCCCCTTAAAGGGCAAAGGCAGAGCTATGTTTGTAAACTAATATACTTAGTTTTCTTAAAATTCTAACAAAAACACCTTTAATTACAGTTACTAGTTTGTTAATTATTTCGCACTGAACTGATGTATAAGAAAACAGTGAGAACTTTCTTAATCCATTAGTTTTCAACTACTCTAAGGCAGACAGAAAAACATTCATTCCCTTAAGATCTGATTTGTTTTAAATTTTAGAACCATTTTAATTTTTTGTTTGTTAAACTAAAACTCCCAGGAGGTACTCCTTAACATTGATTTGCAATTTTCACTGGAACAAGGGTAATTAAAAAGACAGTCTTGTGAGAGGCAGTGTTATTACTATTGTATTATCAGCCTGCCAAAGTTACCGCTGAGAAACGTGATCACCTGAAGCATTTTCTCTTTCATGTGACCTACACACCCACTACTCAGACTGCATATGTATTGCCTCTGAAGGCCACTGATATATTACACTCTGCCCTGTGACTGCTGTCCATGTGTCTTTGACTGCCTGTTTACATGGGCATAGAGGGATTCTTAATATAACATAGAGTTCTACTACAGTAAATCTCAAAACATCCTAACCAAAATATCAAAAGTCACAAACTGTTGCAAACTGAGAAACATATTAATGCAAACACTATACACAGTTAAAAAAACATTGTTTTTGCAGGAAGACTTCCGTCTGCTCCCAAAACAAGGGCTCTTCCCTCACACGTCTGATTCCTAACTATACTGCCTCCAAGGTTCATAGGTCAATAGGTGAGTACTGTGCAGTCAGTCTGTAAACCATTACAAGCCTGGCCAATAATCCATATTCAAAAGTTCCCTTTGGCTACAAGGAGGGCAACACAAGATAAACCGGGGGAGAATTTGAGGCTGCACATCCAATTACTTAGAGATACCTTAAAAATGGAAGGGTGTCACACACACATACACACACACACACACACACATATATATATATATATATATATATATATATATATATATATATATATATATATATATATATATGAATCTGTCATGCCAGTGTGTCTCATATATTTTTGAAGAAGGTTTAGTTTATTTAACTGGGTATTTTAGGAATTATTTGTTCTATGAACAAATAGGTCAAAGAGGATTTGATATTTCATGGCTCAAAGGGTTATATATAAATCTCCATGGAGAAGTCTATAATACACTGAGTAAAGAGACAGAGCTGCCAGTCTGTCCTGATAACTAAGAATTCTGAGGCCACTGATCTTTTTAGTTTGAAATCTCCTCTGAGGTCTCATAAGTTGAATGATATGTTTAGATAAATTCATGACAGAAGGGGTATTCTGTTCAGTAGTGTCTCTGATGACATGAAAGTACGTTGGAATTAAGTCTTCTTTGGATCTAGAGTTTTGGAAATTAGCTGAACCACTGAGGAGTCTTCAATTTCTGTGGAGGCATGATGGTCAAAAGGTAAGAAATTGCAAGACAGCCTAGATCCCTTACAACAGTGTCTGATTAGATGGGCATATCACCTACATGGTATGCAAAAATTGTTTGTTTACCAAAATGAACTTTACTACATTCTTCACATTTAATTTGAGATCATTGTCCTTTTACCAGTTGTTAACATGTTTTAACCCAGTTGTGTGTCAGTGAAGATTAAATAACATCCATTTTATAGTCATCTGCAAACTTAGATAAACACAGCATGGGAGTGTTGGCCTGAAGACAAATAGGAGAGAGCCGGGTATTGAGGCCTGATGTACTCCACCGGTAACTTCTTTGTTTTCAGAAGGGGTACCTGCAAGTCTTACCATACAGGTCAGACAACCAATTACTAACCACTGCACAACATAAGGATTTATGTTCAGATTTACAAGTTTGTCAATAATACCTGTTTAAGGAATAGTGCCGAAGGCCTTGGCCAGATCCAGATATCCTGTCTGTACTGCATAGCCACTATCAATTTCACTGTTTTGGTGAGTTTTTCAAATCAGTGAGGTTAAAGAGGCAGGACCTCCCTTTGACAAAACTGAACTGATGAGGGTGCAGGTTTAAGAGCTTTTCAATGTCCACATTAATGATGTTTGAGATAATACATTCAGTGGCTTTACATATGAGGCCAGTGAGACCAATGGGGCTGTAGTTACCAAGGTCCATGGTTGCCCACCCTTGTGCAAGAGCATTACAGTGGCTTTTTTTCTAAAGTGCAGAAACTTGAAGAACTAGGAAATTATTACAAAAAAGTATGTTTCATCTTTACTTTGAGAAATCTGGCTACAAAGGCACCGTTCAAAGCAATGCGTGACCATTGCATAGCTGACACAATGCTGCACTGACATTTATAGGATGTCACTTAAGGATTCAGAGTAATTTAATTTTCAAGAAAAAGGAAGGTAATAATATGCAGCGTTTCCATCCGGAGGCTACAATTTTTCTGTTCGCTTTCACTTCGATTTGCGTTCCCATCCTAAGACACATATCTATAGCAGTTGCTCACGGTGTGTCTTTCCTGTCTGGAGTTACTACCCCTAATTCCTCAGTGTTCTCATAATGTCACAACATTAGCTCCAACCACTGAAAGAATGGGAACAGTAATACCAAAATCTAGATGTGTGCTGCATGGCCACGGTAGCAGTCCATCACTCATTCCTAACTACTGACCGTGATAATCACAGCCCAAAGCTGTAGAAAGGTGGGGGAAGTAGGCCCTTCTCAGTAAGGAATGAATTACATGTTGAGAGGGAGAAACCTATCACTCTTGCAAAAAGAAAATCCAGTTCTGTAAGGCACACTTACTAATCAACTCAGCAAAGAATTCCTTTAAAAAATACAAGGCTTCACATATGGGAATAATATAAATGTGGACTGAAGTATTGATTACCAACTTACTTAATCAAAAATATTAAAAGTGTCCTCATTTTACTAAATAGTACCTGCCACAACACAGTTTTTAAACCATGGAAAAAATCAAAATTAAAGGGAAATAGCCTAACTTTCATACAGCCCAGTACTCTTACAATAAGTTATAAGTTCTCAACTTTTCTTACAGTGTTCAAGTTTTACAACCATCAAGAAACACAGTGTTTAGAAGTGGGGAGAATAACCACAACATCATGCATTAAACTATATATTTCATCTTGCAACTTGCTAGAGCATGGGCTTTCTGTAACCAAAGCCTCTATTTTCTTGGAATTGTTCATTTGAAACTGGCTGTAAAAAGCAAGTGGGTATTACCTTTAAGATCATAATAATACAGATTGCAAAGTGTATAAATAGGGTCTATATTAGAACATCGAAGTTTCAAAACTTTGAATGTTCTAATATCGACCCCTATTCAGCGAAAGCTGAAAATATCGAAGCAACAGAAAACCAAATTTTTTCCTAGGGAAAGAATTTGGTTGTCCATTTCTGTTGCTTCAGTATTTTCAGCGCTGTGGTGGAAAGTTACGGGTCGGGTTCAGGTAAGTGTGCGATTGAGTTCGGGTTAGGTTAGTTAGGGTTAGGGTGCAGGTTAGGTATGTGTGCGATTGTGTGGACATGAGGGTTAGGGCAGGTTAGGTGAGTTAGGGTTAGGGTGCGGGTTAGGTATGCGTGCGATTGTGTGGTAGTGAGGGTTAGGGCGGGTTAGGTGAGTTAGGGTTAGGGTGCTGGTCAGGTAAGTGCGATTGTTTGGACATGAGGGTTAGGGCGGGGTAGGTGAGTTAGGGTTAGGGCGGAGGTGAGGTGAGTGTGCGATAGTGACAGACCTTAGGGTTAGGGTTTGGGTTAAGGTAAGTGGATAGTTAGTGGTGTGTGTATAGTTTAGTGTAGGGTTAGGTGTAAGATTTTAGGTGTATGTGTGTGGATTGCTGTTTGTTTGGTGAGCTTGTGCTGTGTGTATGTGTTTTGGAACAGCAAATTTTTCCCTAGGAAAAAATTTGCTGTTCTGTATGTTCGATGTTTTCAGCTTTCGCTGAATAGGGGTCGATATTAGAACATTCGAAGTTTTGAAACTTCGATGTTCTAATATAGACCCTATACATATTCATCTCTATATATAGAGGCATTAGGGTTTTGTAGGTAGGACATCAGATACACTAGAACTCACATCTGTAGGCTGAATGTGAAATGACAGCTATTTGGCATTTGAAATCATAGTTCTCTTCCCAATTAAAATGATCACCTGACTAATTCAGGAAAGGGGCATTGCTGCAAAAGTTGTTTAAGTCCTAAAATCTTCTAGCAAGAAACTGCCATAGTGATGAATATGTTGAACACTTCTAACAGGTAGTGTACAATAAAATGTCATATGTCACTGTCTCGTTGTCCCCATCTTTAGATCTTGAAATAAACTGCTTTGTCAGACAACAAACGCATCCGACAAGCTTTGCCCATTAGCCATGTTAAGATATATGACAGGATCTGTGACTTGCTGCAAACATAGTAAATGCATGTCTTTCGAGTTGGCCTTCTCTCCCTAGAAAATTTCAACCATTTGAAGAGCTACAAAGTAACTATCCCTGCTTTACTTCAATACCATTTGTTTTTATAACAGTGGCATGCACAAATTTCATGTGTGAAAATGAGTACAGTTTAAAAGTGTTACTATGCTGACTGATCATTTATTTCAGTTCTCTATTAGCATTGTTCCTTTGTGAAGTTGGCAGTATAGTTGCATTTGTTTTACATCATTTTTCCTTTGTATCACAAGATCTGTCAATATCTGGTTTCTCCTGACAATGGTGATCCGGCCTAATGCTAGGATTTAAAATGTTATTGTCTGTAATTGACAGTAAGCATTTCTGAGTCAACAAGTAACATACATGACTGAGATTAAGGGTAAAGGGATCTTCAGGGATAAACACTGTGTGGCATTTAAGTTTAGATGTTGTTACAGAATTCAAAGTCAGCTCCAAAACCTATAAGTTCCTAGAAATAAAAGATTTTAATAACAAGCTGGTTATATGCCTTAGCTTGATTTCTTTCCAAGATACTGACTGTTGCTGCATTTGCAAACAGTTGGCTTCGCCATAATGTCCTAGAACTATTTCCCTTACTTGATCTGCATGTTGTGACCATTTACTACCACATGTTGCCACTACTTACACAAATGGAAATTATCTGGGAGGATCTGTCTCTTAGTATTCAGCATTTTAATTTACTTTTTTTAGTAAGCACAGACATGGTTAATTAAAGGTAGGTTTTTAAGGATTTACCACTGAAAGGCAAGATGCAGTTTCATTATCACCATAAGTGATTACTCATTGTTTTCATAACTGATTACTCAGTGCATTTTGTTATATGGCTTTATGCCTTTAGTGGAATCTACTGACAACAGTAATATAGAAACAAAATAACTATTATACAATGACCCCCCCCCATTAATATTCCAAAATGTGCACGCTGATTGGCCAGCGTGCCCGTTGTAAATCCGACTTATACTAATGGAAAAAGGTCCGGTCGCCTGGACTTTTATCATCAGTATAAGTCTTTACTTTTTTTTGTGTTAGACAGCAACAGAGAACGGAAGAGCTCAGTTGCTGTAATCTCGCTATGTTAAACGAGTTTAACATAGCGAGATATCTTAAAAAAAAGCAATGGAGATCTTCCTTTCTCCGTTGCTTCCTCTACACACAGCTCTGATGTACTGCGTAAGCATACGCATGCGCAGTACATCAGAACTGCCCCAGGATATCAGACAGCTGTGGAAGGGCAGCACGGAGGCATTATACAATGCCATTATTTAAGAAACTTAAGTATTTTTTTTTTTCTTAAATAGTGTCATTGTATAATAGCAATAAACCATTTCTGGGTGTGGGTAATGCTGGATTTACCCACAGTTGTCTTTGTTTGGTCACTCGGGCTTCACCCTCATGACCAAACCACACCAACTGTGGGTAAATCCAGCATTACCCACACCCAGGCGTGGGGTATTGCTTAAATCTACCACACAGATTAATTAACGACCAACTCAAAAATATATATATATCTGAAAAGGAACACATCAATACCAACTCTTACCTACATGCTGTCTGTTACTAGGTGTCTAGGTATGATACCGTATCTCTTTTAGATTGCTAAACTGTGTATTCCACATGACAGAACTATGCACTGCTAGTTCTGTTTATCTCAGCATCTCTTTCTTGCATTAGATATCGATCATATGTCTTGTCATGTGATTTTTTTTTTCAATTGAGTTGGAACAATTATTTTATCAATTATGAGTACTAAGCCGTAGATACAGCTTATTATTTCTTCCTTGAAAAAAAGCCAAAACTGAAATTCTTTCCTTAGAGTTGACATTTGCTCAGACCAGCCTTTCATTATGACATCTTTCACATGTATCAGTAAGTTTGTAATTCTTTTACTTATTCTTTCTCTCACTGTTAATTGCAGTATTACCCAAAGCATATTTAATTCATTCTTCTAGAAACTTTGCATACATCTTGTAAATAAGCTCTAAAAATATAGCTGCTATGTGTAGTTACTTATCTGGTCTACATCTCACTTTCAGATTAAACTTCTGTGGATTAAACAGCATCCTCTGTACCCTTATTGATGGTTTATACAAGGACTTTCTGAATATGCTTTGGAAAGGTTTGTGATCTGTAGCTACACAACCTTCTTCACCATAAACATATTCATGAAATTCCTTACATTTATATACTATCATCTCCTTTTATAATTAAGTATATCTCTTTTGTGCATCTGTAAATACTTTTTTACCCTTAGGCAACTGGTATATGTTCTTGTACAATCAAAGCTATTATATCATTCTGAATGGCAATCATTTGCAATATATCTGGTTTATGCACATCATAGTATTTTAATGTTGGTCTATCTATAACTAGCTTTATGATCATTTTGAAAACTCTTTTCCTGTTCAAAGGTCTTATTCCCAGGCAATATCTTGCTCTCAGAGATTTCTGACACATATTGTGTGCAAACTTTGAAATACATGGGTGTTAGTTCCTGGAAAAACTTGATGATGCCTGCTTGCTTTCTGGCATTGCCACTTGCACAATTACTCCATTTTTTTTGCATCAGGACACATTTCCTCTGATGTTAGGATATGGCCCATATATTTCAGACATGTGACTCTGCTGTTACCTTTAGTCTTACTTATCCTGAAGTGATGCAATTTTAGTTTATTCAGCAGCCATATCAATCCCTTGTTATTCTAGTCAGTGTGGTTTACAGATCCAGAATACATAGCACAGATACTCTTCTCAGGTATACCTCCTTTAGCTGCTGCAGACCTCATGGGTAAGATAGTGGAGGTGTCACAATATTTGCAAAAGAACACTTAAAAGTAACAAACCATAAAAGCAACTTTGTATCCAGATGAAGGGCATTGTTTACCTGGGATTGTACCAAGCATAATAACACTGGTCCTCAATTAATCTGGCATGGTCAGACAGAAAACTGTGGTACATTTTCTGTGCACCCTGGTGATGACTGTAGCCACCAGACTATCCCAGTCAGCTGATGACTACATTCCTTTTTGACTAGTCACTCAAGACTTAACATGAAGGGTTTAATATCACCAGATGTTGCTGTATTCTGTAGAAAATAGCTAGCTTCATCAGGGATAGAAGTTAAGGCAGAAAGGCTTAGCTATGTTAGCAAAGATAAATAGAAAACATGAGGGGCTCCAAAACTGAGATACCATACAAAGAGCAGCATTAACTGGCTGAAGGGTGGGAAAGTGATTTATGAGTTGCTGAGGATGTGAAGCAGCTGTTTGGCTCAGGAAGCTTTGGGATGTCAGGACATTGTAGGTCTTGAAGAGAACTGGGAGTTTTGTGTGAGATATTTAGAGTTAGAGGTGGTAGTGTTCTGGCTAGTTAGGCAGGAAAGGAAAGGAAGGGAATGATGGAGAGGAGGAGGAGGCACGGGACAAGGGCCAAGGTAATAAAAAGAATACAAGCAAGTTGGGTGGAATAAAATATGGCGTCAATGGCTGAGTGGGTAGTACTTGCCTTTCACAGTGTGAAGCTCAGAAGGGTCAGGGTTTTATCCCTGCATCATTTTCTTGGATTCATAGTTCAATACTGCCACTGTAATGCACTACAAGAAAATGCTTTACTCCTTCAGCTGAGGTGTTAAACCAAGGTCCCATCTGCCATATACTGAGGCCCTATTATCCAGAGGTGATGTAAAGTCAGGTGGATAGTGCTTGTAAAACCTTGTAGGATAATTTCTTTGATGTCTTGGCCAAATTATCCTTAATCAAAAAGTATATCACCTCAGGTGACCTGTGAAAATACAGCATGCCTAGTCAGACTAATTCAGCAAGCATACATACATACATATATGCACACATACATACATACATTTATACATACATGCATGCATATATACATAACTATATACATACAGACATTAGTGAAGGGATAAAGTTGGAGATGAAGTTGTAAAAGGGAGGACAAGGAGAAAGAAGATGCCATGAGGAAAGTGCGGAGGAAAACAGCAGTGATAAGTGATGAAGTGGAAATGGAGCTAGTGGTGGTCACACAACATTTAACACCACAAAGAGATCAAAAGGCAACTGGTCAGCAGAGGTGCAGCTAGCTAATAATATACATGGAGAGATACAGTTCCTCAGTTTGAAAAAAGGTCTTTTCAGTTTTAAACTATATCAAACCCGCTTGCTTCATGTGCAGCAAACAATTGCTACAGTTCATATCACACATGGAGAGCTACTGTGCTCATTTTGGCTACAAATACAATACCAGCATTTTAATGCCAATATGCACAGAGGAGCAATCTGGATCACCCAATTACATACCCTAACACTTTGTATCCAGAGTGTCTGCCTCCTTCCCCCCACCCTAGCTATGCTATTGATGGTCAGGAAGAGATACTCATGAGGAACTACGGTGGCAGACTGTGTCAAAAAGACAAAGTAGTGAAGAGTCTTATAGGAAGAACAAAGGGCTGGGGAAGCAGATATGGAGGAGGAAAGGTTGCAGATAGAAGGGGTGATGACATGGGACACGAAATAAAGGATATTACAGCAAGGGAAGAGAAAGGAAAGTTTTGATGTTTGAAGACTCAATCACCAAGGAGATTAAGAGTTGTGGAAGAGAAAAATGAGAAATCAGTTTCAGTGACATCAGGCTTGAAGATCAGACTTAGCAAAATATGGAAAGATATCTCCAAGATGGTCATCAAGTAGGAAGGGTGAACACTTGTTGTGGTGCACATTTACACCAATGATTTAACGAGGACACAGTTGAGAGCTGAGCTGGTACTGTATTTCTCCATAAATAAGACCTAACCAGAGAATAAGGCCTAGCATGGTTTTCCAGGGTGGTCATGATATAAGCCCTACCCCAAAAATAAGCCCCAGTTAACATCGTCAACATACACATGATGGACCGTTTGGACACCCAACTTCTTCTCTTTGCAGAAAGTTGTAAGATTCTTTCCCCAGGAGTCCTCCACGATTCTTACTATAACCCTAATCCTCACTCACACTTGACGTTTGAGATCCTTGAGCCATAAACACTGGCAAGTGTACTTTGATTAGTCAAAGTACAGACAACGCACGTAAAACGTGTGTACTTGATAATGAACGGGTGTGGTTGTGTCTTCTTAACTGTCACCATTTTTGTAGCCAATCCTGTCTCGTAAGTCTTCAATTAACCGTCCCAGACAAGATGAGTGCAAAAAGAAAGAACTATTCCATCGAGGACAAGAAAGGAATCATGGAGGACTCCCAGGGAAAGAATCTGATGGCTTTCTGCAAAGAGAAGAAGTTGGATCTCCAAATGGTCTCAAAATGGCGAGCAGAGTATGATAACCTCAGTCAACAGGTGGACGAGGGAAATGCTAAAACGTGCAAGTGTGGATCAGGTAAGCAACCATTATTTCCTGAGCTGGAAGACATCATCTGTGAATGAATTGCTAACAGGAGAGCAAAATAAATAAATAAATAAATTGCATCTGGAGCGTTTCTCCCCGGGCTTCCGCTGAAAACAGGCTCTGTGGAATCTAGTCGGACATTCCCGGTCAACAAATGTTAAATAAAAATAAATAAATAAAAATAAAAAAAAAACAGGAGAGCAAAGGCTTTGGTTGTGTGCAGGGCTGATATTCAAGCATTTGCCCTTGCAATGGCACCACAGTTAGAAATATCCCCAGAAGAATTCAAAGCATCACAACACTGGTTGGATGGCTTCCTTCAGCGATATGAACTGTCTCTAAGAAGATCAGCAACACTGTTCAAGCTGGAAGATACTGAAGTTATTAAACGTGTACTTGCATTCAAGTCCTTTGTTGATGGCATCGACTTTTCTAAATACCAACTTTCCAGCATAATTTCTATGGATGAAACTGCAGTGTTTATGGGCCAATTGATCGGGGGGGCCCTCGTCAATCTACATACCCTCCACTGGTTACGAAAGTGGACGTGTTACCTGCATTTTGGCAATTCGTCTAGATGGAAAGAAAACCCCACTTCTAATCATTAGTAAGGGCAAGAAAGATAAGACCGAACATGTTTCAGGCATTTGCATTCTTGAAACTGAAAAAGCCTGGTGCACACAAGTAGTTATAAGGAAATGTGCCGAAGTAATGCTGCCACTTGTTTTGCGAAGTGGCAAAAGAGGTCTGCTAGTCCTGGATTCAGTCAACACACACCGCGCTAAAGAAATGAAGAACTTCCTTGCACAGAAAAGAATAAATCAAATAATGATTCCCGCAGAAATGACTGCCTATCTCCAGACTCTTGATATTGCAATAAACAAACTATTCAAGGACCATTTGCGCATGGAACTCAATGACTACATTGAAAATAGAATGGAGAGAAATCAGTGTAGAAACTTTGTGAAGCCTAGCCTGCAAGAGGTCATGACTTGGGTGAAGAATTCATGGGATAAAATCACTGACAGCTGTGTTGCCAATGCACTACGACCAGGCTACTTGGTCAAGCAGTGCTCATTTAAGGAGAGCTCTATTGCTGGGCATGACAGATTGGGGCCAATGGTTCTACAGGAAATCAGTCACAAGAAATTCAGGCCAGAATTCGGGGGTTGGAGACTTATGACAGTGTTCCAGAAGAAGATGACATGACTATATTTGAATAACTTTTCCATTATCAGGGCAACAGAATGGATTGCTTCTGCTTTCAGCTGCCATTAAACTCTTGTCAGTTTTTTTACTTTATTGTATTAAGGTCTTCTTCTTCTTTCGGCTGCTCCCATTAGCGGTCGCCACAGCAGATCAACTGTTTCAGTTTCTACATGTCCTCTGCATCTTGCTCTGTCACACAACCACCTGCATGTCCTCTCTCACCACATCCATAAGCTTTATCTTAGGCCTTCCTCTTTTCCTGTTACCTGGCAGCTTCATCCTTAGCATCTTTTTCCCAATATACTCTGCATCCCTCCTGAGCACATGTCCAAACCAATGTAATCTTGCCTCTCTGGCTTTGTCTCCAAACCTTCCAACCTGGGCTGACCCTCTAATATACTTATTCCTAATCCTGTCCATCCTCGTCACACACAGTACAAATCTTAACATCTTCAACTCTGCCACGTCAAGCTCTGACTCCTGCCTTTTTGTCAATGCCACTGTCTCCAAAACATATAACATAGTTGGTCTCACTACCCTCTTGTAGACCTTCCCTTTCACTCTTACTGGTACTCGTCTGTCACAAATCACTCCTGACACTCTTCTCCACCCACTCCATCCTGCCTGTACTCTCTTCTTCACCTCTCTTCCACACTCACCATTACTCTGAACTGTTGAGCCCAAGTACTTAAACTCATCCACCTTTGCCACCTCTACTCCCTGCATCCTCACCATTCCTCTATCTTCCCTCTCATTCACACACATATATTCTGTCTTAGTAAGGTAACATTTCATTATCAAGGGGTAATTACAAAGTAAGGCCACTAGTTCCCAGACTTCATTTTTATGACTTTCCATCACTCTTCTCTTACGGTTTGGGTAAAGAATAAAGAAAGCATCACCACTCAAAAAGTGGCAGTTATTCACCTGTTTTATTCCCCTCCTCCAATACACACGTATTGAGATTTTTCTGCACTTTCTGTTAAGCATGAAATATTGCACAGTGAAAGCCAAGGTGCAGATATTCTGAAGTTGAAATGTTTGTTGCACTGTTTATGTAGAATTCTCACACAACTGTTAATGCGTAACCTAGAACTGTTGCCCAATTATGTAAAAGTACTAAATAAATGTCGATTTGTGTGCATGAATAAATGTCAATTTTTGTACGTGAATAAATGTCAATTTGTGTACATGAATAAATGTCGATTTTTGTACATGAATAAATGAATAAATGTAGATTGTTGTACAGGGGGAGGTAAATAAGGCATCCCATGATAATAAGCCCTAATGCATATTTCGGCGGAGGAAAAGTATAAGATCCGGTCTTATTTTCTTGGAAATACGGTATCAAGCTTGGACAGGCTCATGGCAGAGAGATGTCAACTCAACAGGTTGTAGGTAACATTCTTAGAAATGCAGTATGTGCTGCCAGTCAGCATTATGAGAAGAGATAGGATTGTGAGTATAATGGCTGACTACAGCAGTGGGAAGAGAATAACATGCCTGTCTTAGCTTAGTAGGAGCAGTGGCATTCACTGCTAAGTTGAAAAGGAACATCTCAGCTGTACTTTGAAAATAAGATGGAATGGAGAAGTGAATGTCACTGAAGTAAAAAAGGCAGTAGGTATTAAGGCATAGAAAGAAAGTAAAAGAGATGCCGAACATAGCAGAGGCGTAGGGGTGCCTCAGAGCATGGTTGGGTGGTATTACTTATCAGTAGAATCGGTCTAGGTAGGAAGAAACAAGGTGCAGCCAGTGATGCATGTGGAAAGGCTGGGCATTACTGGTATCACAGAAACATGTCCAGTCACAAGACAGGCAGAACAATGAGGAGCCTGGGTAAAGGTCATTCAGGAATAACACAGAGGGGACAAAGGACATAGTAACAACAATGTACTTGAAGAAGAGTATCACATAAAAGGTTAGAGAGGAGAAAGAATGTGACCCCATGAAAGTGGTAAGAAACTAAGCAGGTTCAAAACTGTTTTTAAGTGCCCTGACAGTTGATGCAAAGGACTAGAGGATTGCTGGTGCATCAGTATGAAGAGTCTCCCGAAGAATGTAAACTCTCTGAACCCAGCTTCCTGAATTAAACAAAAGTCATATGTATCAATGTTTGTCTGTTGTACTGCAAAATCCACCATGCAGGAAAAGTCTTTGTAACTTAACAGGGTGTTTCTCATTTCTTCTTGCTTGCATGACCATTTAAGCAAAGGAGGCTATGGAGAGGGTTGGCGCCTCCTGCAAAAAGAATTGTGAAAGGAAATGTATGAAATAAGGAGAAATTAGTACTAAGACTGACATTATTGTATCTTGGAGTATTCCCCTTACTCAAAGATTCAATAATCTCTGCTTCAGTACAGGTATACTTACATGTATATGTATATGTATATGTATATGTATATGTATATGTATATGTGGATTCCCTTCAGAAGCTCAAAGTTTCAAAACTATGAATTTCAAAAGGCCGAGACCAGAAGATCGAAGTTTTGAAACTTCGAACGTTCTGAATGGAGATCGCCGTACTGTGAGGAATGGGATAGTTACCATTTTCCTGACTGCAATGCGATCTTGGAGTTGGTATAATTATTTAGCAGAAGCTGTGGGTGGTGCATGGGGTCTTCCGGTCTCACTCGTTTGAAATTTGAAGTTTTGAAACTTTGAGCTTTAGAAGTAGATCCTTATATGTACATCTAGCAGGGGTTAAGGGGTAGCAAAGCACAACTGCCAAAATTGCATGTTTGATGTTTACTGTATTTGTTTGCCATTTGCACAATATTTTTTCAAACTGTAATACTTGCAGTTATGGGTGTCTCTCTTTCACTACAGAAGCATCAGTAAGTCTGCTCAATATGGTGTATCATACCCAGACCTATCAAAGGAGGGGGAAGAAAGACACTGCAAGATAGAATAAGAGCATGTTATGAGGAAAAGGTTAATACCTGGAGAAGGGGATCTGACTCTGCTAGTGCACTGAGATTCGAGGCTCCAGGGCTGAGGGGGAGATGAACCTGACTGAATTCATTGATCATGATGGGCTCAGATAACTGGTTTGGGGTAATATTCCACAAAAGGGTAGAATTCTGAATGTGATCATAATCAAGGCAGAGAAGATTATGGAAGTCTGTGTGAAGGCATTATTACCCCATAATGATCATACCGCTGTGTGGTTTAGAATCTAGAGTAGGGGTAAGAAAGCTAAGCCAAACGTGATGGCATACAGTTTGCTGAGAATGGAGTACAGTGTACATGATAAGAGGATTAAAGATGAAATAGGAGACTGAGAGCAAACTGAGGGAGTAAAGAAGCTGTAGGAACTGGTCCCAGATGGAGCATTGAGGCATAGTGAACAGTCTGATAAAGAACTAAAAAGACAAAAATGAACAGATGGTCAGTGTGGTTACCGGTGAATATGAGGTTAGCAAAGGTAGGTCATGTAACAGATGAAAAGCAAGAGGTGAGGAAGCGTAGGAGGCAAAGTGTCCGGATTGCAGGGGGGTGGTATAAGGACCTTTTAGGTATAGCTGAAATGACATAGATCCATACAGAATGAGTGAGCAAAGATGGGAGGACAATTACAGAAGAATGAGAAACTCAGAGGTACTGAAAGAACACCTTGATCCAACATCACAGATGAAAACAAGGGGAGAGTGCCTTCCTTGCAGGGAAGTGGGGCAGAATGGGAAAGTAGTGGACAGATAACAGAACAAATATGGAAACAGTGGAAAGGGAGCTAGATGCACTTAGGGAATATAAAGGACAAGGACCAGGTGGGCTACCTCTGACAATCTCATAAGCCTCAAGAATCTGGCTGGTATGCTTGCAGATCTCCTGACAGTGATTTTAAGTGACGACTGGTCAGCAGAGAAGGACTTGAGGCCCAGAAAACAGCAAATATATTATTCCTGTATTGGGGAGAGTTAGGAAAAAACATTGGGAACTGCAGTCCTATTAGTTTAGCATTAGTGGGAAAGGAAAAATCATGGCCAGAATCCTGACTGCAAGACCAGTTGCTTTTACAGAGGACAGCAATGTTCAGGGTAGCAGACCCCATTAGTTCATTATCAGAATAAGCTGCCATTTAAACCAATCCAATTTTATGATTGAGTTATGAGTGAACTGGAAAGTGAGCTACTGGTAAATGTGGTCTACCTGAATTTCATAGAAGCCTTTGAATAATTCTTATACAGGTATCTGATAGGAAAACTGGAGGGGTTACGGGTGAGACAATAATCGAAGAGTTGGAATTCTACACAGCGTATGGTAAGACACAGAGAGTTCTGACGAGAATAATGTGAAGAATAAGGATCGTTAGTAGTGGAATGTCTCACAGGTCAGTCCTGGGTTCAGTACCATATAGTATATCTGTTTCTGATATCTCTGAGACAAAAGGGATCATTATCAACCTCTTGATGATAGCATAAAACTAAGGGCAGTAGTAAGGAATGAGGAAAGAGTCTAAAAAAGCTGACCAAATTTATAGAAAGGTGGCAGCTGAAGTTCAATGAACAGGAATGAAAAGTACTGTACTAGGCCCACAATGACATTACTGTGACGATTCAGCTGCAGGATGAGGAAGTGATCATAAAAGAGCAGGAAAAGGATCAGGATGTTGATTGTACCTGGGCAGAAGCAAAGAGGTAATGCTTCCTTACTTCCTGTTCTTGATCAGACCACCCTTGACTAACATGTACAGTTCTGGAGGCCATTCAAGGAAATGAATATCCGGCTGCCAGCAAAAGTTGAGAGGAAAGCTGCCAGAAATATTGAGTAGAATAGAAGTAAAAGTATATGACCAGAAACAAGCAGCTGTAGTTTTCTTATTAGAGACCAGAGGATAAAGGAAAGAGATGATATGTGTACACAAAATCACATCAGGGATATGGAGGGGTAATTCCAAACAAGCAGTACAGAAGAGAGGAGGGGACATAAGAGTGTAGGGACTAACTATTTCCTGAATCTCTGAAAGTACATCTTCACAGAGGGGTTGTAGAGTCATGGAATGGACACCCAGAAGAGTGATAAATGGGGAATCCAAAGAGACATTCAAAAGGACATAGGATAGAATAAGAAAGGGTAAAGGTAGCATGAAAGATATACCTGAAAAAAAAAATCACACCAGAGTAGTGTAATGCCTTTTTCTGTTGTCAATGAAATGTAATGTAATCTTCTATCCCATAGGACCAGATAGAGTAATCCCTGTTCAAGTAGGGATCAACAGAAAAACACTTCAAAGTAGACACCCCAAAGTCTTGTAACTTCTCAGGTTAGTGCTTCACTCCTTAATGGGTGCTCACCTCTTGGAGCAGGAGAGTTTGGTTCTGTTGATTATTATGCACCAAAGTGTTGTAATGGCTATTGTGTTTGTACGCACAGACTTAAAATGCTTGATGTCTCCATTAATGTTACAAGGTTAGCGTCTTGTATCAGTAATTCAAAACGCACACTCATCAAGCAAGGTAACAACACTGCACATAGGGCAAGTTTCTGAAAGAACAAAATATCATCATTAGTTACACAATCTCTCTAAATCAAAGCTTAAATGCAGGAGCTTACTTTTAATAAATAATGGGAACATAAAACATAACAGAACTTATGAGGTGTTTCAACACTGTAGTGGCTTTCTTCTCTGGCTACCGCTGTGTTTCAGTCTGAGTTCAGCCTCCTTACACAGCATGCAAGTCTTCCCTTGTCTGATTTTTCAGATTCGGTTCATGGATTTCTCACTTTTCCAAAGAAGGTACTGTTTTAATCATACACACAGGCTTCCCCTGTGTAATTCTCAGAGCAACAAAGGCACATTACCTCCACTTTCTGAAGTCTGCAGAGCTCCTCATTTCTGGCTTTAACAAAAGCACACGCAATCTTGCTTTAGACAATCTCATTCACTTCTTATCAGCTTGTGAACTGACTTAATACAACAATATTCTAGATTTAGTTGCCTTTCTAAGCTCACATGGTCAGAAGATATATATCATAAGGACTGCTGCTGCAAGGGAAAAAAAGCTTTAATACAAGCCTTGTGCTGATGCTGGTCTTTGGCCAGAGCATTTCGCTTCACTGATGTTGAGTACATGATTGTAATTCTATGCAATCTCCATTAGATGGCAGTCCAGCTACAAAAGAGAACAAGCTGTGCTCTCTCACTCACACACACACCCCCCCCCCTCGCTCTCTTTCTTTCTCTGTCTATCTTTCCTTCTTTTTTTTTGTCAACTAAATTAAGCAGCTATTCTGCTTAGCTTTTCACTGTTGTTGGTCACTTCAAGCCCATTTCCCTCAGCAGCCTAAGTCATTTTTTCACTTATTTTAGCCTTTAACCGGAAAGCAGTTTTAAATGACATCCCCAGAGAAAGTCACAGATAAATGATATCAAATTCTACCCCTAAACCCCCAAAGGATCCCTAGTTAGAGCACTTCTGTATGGAGAACAGCATAACACTGAAATTGTGCACACTGTGCATCTTTTGGTAAAAAATACATTAGCTAGCAGGGATAAGAAAGACGTTTTTAGATTTCTATAGAACATAAAAATGACAAATTGTTTCAGCCATAACTTCTTTACCTTCTGGGTTAGGTTGTTTTAATTAAAAAAATACCATCACAAAGAAAACATAGGGTTTGTGTCTTTGCATGTAGGAAGGATGCCTTTGCTAATGTGACTCATGGGCTGCAATGGATACCACTTACACTGTCAGGTCTGACAAACCAGTATTCAGTTTGGAGACATGGAATTGGGCCACTAATAAGGTGAGTCCTTTTTCAGCTTTACCGTGTCTCTGAATTGGAATTTTCTTTCCAGTGTACTAACTGACCAACCCATATTGGGTACTTAGTGTGGGTGGAGAGAAATTCTGTGAACCATGCCCAAATTATATTTACAAATGTTATACTTAGCTGCAAATGTATTCTACTGTATTAACAACATAACATGCATACTTCTGAGTGGGTTCACTCCCTCACTGAAGGCTTGAGTCATGGTTTATTTAACCAGTTTGGGAAATGAATTTCTTTTAATTTTCCCTTTTTTCTCAATGCCATCTAGATATAACACAGAGTATTTGAGAAACAGGAGAGGTCATCTCCACAAAAATGGTAAATTTATTTAGTTATTTATATTTGTTAACTGGGCTAGAGCACTGATCCTTCTGGTCTATTTTCGGGCTCAGCCTTAGAATTGTTGACATTATCAATCAAATTAAAAATAACTCACAGTAACCGCAGTAAAATAATACTATTGTCAGGCATAATATATATTTTAAACAGTTACAATCACAACGTAACACATGCAGAGATATTCAAATTGACAGAGACAAAACATCCTTCACCAGACATCAGTCCTCAGTTGCTTAGGCCAGGTCTTCATTCTTGTGTAGTTATGGTTATAGTGATTGCCAACAATTGTTCTGGTTCATGTTTCTCTTTTTCTACTACTGTTGTGATAATATCTGTGACTGAACATCAGTAGGACAGGTACTTGATCCTTGTTTGACACCTGCTACTAGGGATTTGACATTCAGCCCTTGGATACCTAACTAATGGATGCTAGGAGTTAGGACATTAGTCCTTGCTATGTCTGATGCTCTTGTATTTATAAACTGCAGAAGAATTGCTCCAGAACACTTTGCACTTTGATCTACTGCAAAATTTGTGTCAAATTTCAGAACAGAATGGACTCCTGCCACCTACTTCAGGTTTTGAATATAAGAATGATTTGGCGTATTCAGACCGACTGTCTAGTGGGGGGTCTTATAAAAATGAGGAACAGGTGGGTTCTTAGTATCTGCACCCACCAAACAGATACTTCTTTTTGAGTCACTGTAAACTTAATAAAATAATGCTTTAAATGGTTTCATAAAAAATACACCAATATATTAGAATTGCTGCCTCAGTCATGGAACTTGAGCCAGTAAACTTTCTCTTTCTTCCCAATATCTGGCTTCATTTGTCAAGAGCCTTTCTAGCCAATGCAACTAAAACGAAAAAAAAAACATGGCACTTGTCTACTTTTCCTGTTTTCCCTGTGTGTAGATGATCCATAAGCCCTCCTTAAGAGATCGCACTCATTATTCTCAGGCACAGAAAATGTAGCCTGTTTATCATAATTTTCTTCACAAACCATTCAGTAAAATCTGCATTCACTCCATTTATATCTCTAAAATTATCTATGATGAAGCATTTGTCATGCTGACTATATGATACTAGCCTAAGTCATTTTAAATCTAGCAGCATACTATAAAACATCACAGTCAGTGGTTCAAAAAAAAGGTTTAGCAAAATAAATACAGGAACTGAACGTGAATATAATTTAGTAATTTTTGGCTTAAAATTCTTCATTTGCCAACTAACTGTATCTGAATCATGTATTTAAGTGAAATAGTAAATGTAACTGATATGTAAGTGGATTGCTAAGACACTAAAATGCAACTAGATTTTGTTAAATCCCAATACTGGGCTTATTTTGCAATTTATTAGGAATCTGTCCTCCAAACACTTGAAAGTGTAACTAAGAAAGCCATCTTTTCTAAAATTATACCGGATGTTTTACAGGTAATTATTACGACCTACCATTCCTGTTTTCTAACCACAATAATTCCTTCTGCTGTCAACATTACAGACAACTAATGCACCTTTCAGGGATGAGAAGTCTTTCTGCCTGTAGCATCAGGTCTCATAACACCCCTAGCTTGTCCACTATTTTTATATAATTCCCACCCTGTCAGGTATTAGTGCCTAATTATCACAATGCCAGTGCCTGTTTATCATTATGCAAGTCTGAAGTATGACAACACTTTCGGTACCATACCCTTCATTTATAGATTTTTTTTAAACTCTCATCTATCCTGCAGGCAAGAGTGTGATGGTTTTCCCATCTGCACACAAATGGTCAATTTATTCCATAGTAGTGGAAGTTAGAAATCCCCCAGACAAGGTTAGATCTTTATGGAGGTAAAAGAACCCTTGCAAGTACAGCAACTGCATGGCCTCAAAAAGAATAGGACCCGCGGTGGTGGTGCTGCGGTAGCATTGTCGCCTCACAGTAAGACACTGTCCGGTTCGATTCTCAGCTAGAGCGTTTTCTGCTTGGAGACATGCGTGAATGGGCGTACCTTCGTTGAAGGTTGTGCGTCAGGCCTGGCAAGGCGGTACACAAAAATCAACTGCCAATCATTAGCAGACCGGAGTTCCACTGTGGCGACCCCTAACTGGGAAAAGCCGAAAGACACAAACAAACAAAGGCCAGCAGACTGTGGTATAGAAATGCTTTATTAAAGCATGTATAAATAGAGCAGTAACAAACTGGTTTCGGCTAACCTGCGTACCACAGTCTGCTGGCCTTTGTGCTTTTTTGAATTAGATCCTTATGGCCCATTCTTATCTGCCTGAGAATAATCTGGTCAGCTCATCCACTCTATGGACATAGTCAAGTGACAAGTACCAGCTTGATGGTCCACAGGGCAGCTTACACTCACCCCCATGCAGCATCCTCCTCCTCTGTAGCAGCTCTTTTGAGATTCACTGTAGCTGCTGTCTGAAGGTTAACATGCCTCTGTACACTGAATTCCAGGGTCTATATTATTTTCTCGAATGTCGACAATGTCAAATCTGACATTGTTGACATGAGAATATCGAACGCTCAGAATCTCGAGCATGTAAACAGAAATCTCCGTAAGGGGAGATTTCCATTTACTGCAATGTAGTGTGGTCTCGGAGTTGGTATATTTAAGTAGTGGGGGATGTGGGGGGTGCAGGGGGGCTTGCCCCCCTTCTTAAACTCATTAGGGTACTTTTTTCTTTTTGTTTTTGTAAACGCTCGAGATTCTTAATGTTCAATATTCTCGTGTCGACAATGTCAGATTCGACATTGTCGACATTCGAGAATATAATATAGACCCGAATTCCATACCTCTGTACACTGAATTCCATACCGCTGTACACTGAATTCCCCTCAATGTACCGTGTGAGTTGCAAATGGCGGTGAAGGCTTGCTAAGCTCAAAGTCCACAGGGTGAACACCTGGTGTTCCTGCTAGGTTTCACCCATGTGGTGACCCACAGCTTCCTCCCTCCCCACAAGACGAGTGAGACAGCAATGGCCACACACTTCTATGCTTCTCTGCCAGCTCCTACAGGTGTCCAAGTTGCCTTTATACTATCATGCTGGTCTTTCAGTCACAGATATTAAGGTAAAATTGCTAAACCTGGCATTTGACTGATAGCGTGTCTGTAGATTTAAAATCATTCCTGTACATACTGCAATGAATCAGCAAACTTAACACATTTAATTTTAAAATTATAGTAACTACAGGTCTGAATAAAACAGCAGTCCAATTTCTGTGTATTCTAGCGTTTAAATCTGTCCTTTTCTCCACTTACCATTGTTTTGTTTTTTATTATTATAACCAGACCTAAGAACATACGTAGAGGTAACACAAAAGACTAAAACTCTGAAAGGAACAGCAGGTAGAAAAAAATGAACACACTTCTAAGGACTTGGATAGAAGTCTAACAAATTACTTTCTTCCAAGTGAAAATGCAGGCTGCATAAACACAACAATCTGAATTTAATAATAGCGGACTTGTATGACTTGTGAGGTTGAATCCACTTGTCTGTTCTTCATTTTATACATTTCTGCTGGCCATATGAATTAATACCAGCTTATAAAAGTCTGTGGTTTCCAGTCAGCACTGCATTACGTTTGTAACACGTTTTAATACCCTTTGTGAACCCTTCTTCTCCTGTCTATTACTACAGGGTATTTAGGGTAGGAGTACAGAAAAACTGTCTGGCAAATACTGACTCACAGCTATACCATAGATGATATCACCATACAGAATGTGACCATATATAAGCAGGTATTTTGTGTGGCTTCTACCCTACAAATCTGTGTGAAACCTTTTGTATAGAATATTATTAATGATGGTGACACCTTTACACACATATCTGAAGCTTTCACTTCTGTTTTTCACTAAATGTGGCTATTTAACCAACACCTAGTTCTGACCTTCATCATTTCTCTGGCTACCTTAAAAACAAAACTTCAGTGTTGTTTAATATGAACACCGTTTTCCCTCCCTACTGTTCTCTAAAGTGTATCCCCAAATTTTCTCCTGAGATATTTCTTCTCTGCAGATCACGATCTGTTCCCCTTTTTGGAAGCAGCTGTGCTTGACTCTGAATTAATTGAGCACTTGATGAAGTTGTCAAATCACACAGGAAAATACTATGTATGTGAAGAAAAGAAAAGGAATATTCACCAAGAAAGGACTGTTTGCCTTTCTTTGCAGTCTGATGACCTCAAAGGTGACAGTATATATAACAGCAGAGGTGTGTAGGCAAGCTCCTGTGCATCAGAAGTGTTGGTATGAGTATATAACAGCAGAGGTGTGCAGGCAAGCTCCTGTGCATCAGAAGTGTTGGTATGAGTATATAACAGCAGAGGTGTGCAGGCAAGCTCCTGTGCATCAGAAGTGTTGGTATGAGTATATAACAGCAGAGGTGTGCAGGCAAGCTCCTGTGCATCAGAAGTGTTGGTATGAGTATATAACAGCAGAGGTGTGCAGGCAAGCTCCTGTGCATCAGAAGTGTTGGTATGAGTATATAACAGCAGAGGTGTGCAGGCAAGCTCCTGTGCATCAGAAGTGTTGGTATGCTTGTCTGCCATGTAATGCAATGTGGGATTTTATCTTTCCATAACACTAGTTGTACTGGTATGTTTTTGTGAGTAGTACACTCAGAGACTAATGATTAAGGTGGTGTACCTAACATTTTGTGTGCAAAAAATATGCTCCTCTTAGCCCCTTACAGACACACGTAATTCTGTATTGCTTACAGAAGACAAGGAACATACACCTTATGTTCTATTAACATCTCTTAATGGCAGAAAACTCACTCAACATTGCACAAGTCTGGAGATGCCAGGTCTCCCCTGAATTCAGATTCTTACTAGGTGTAATTTGACATATGTTGAATATACTATTAGACACAAAAGCCACAGTGGATGACTGCATCCTGCAATAACTTTTCAAACTCTCAGAGACAAATTAATTTAAGAGCAAGACCTTCTTATCAATCCGCTTTATGTGGGGAATGCCTATGATCCATGTTAGGTCAACTCCTGTTTCACATATTTATCTTCTTTCTTCCTGGTACGTCAAAAGTAGAGTGTTCCAGCATTGCATATTATTACAAAGTTTTGGTAGTAAACAGAACGATCAGTTATGCTCTTCCTTTGCAGACCTCATAAGACCAGCTATTAAGAACACTTTCCTTTAAGAACGTGATTCCTTTGTAAAAGTCACTAGAGCAGTTATTTACTATAATTTTTCAATTTCAATCTGTTTATTTATTTTTATTTATTTTACATTTGTTGACCGGGATAGTCCGACTAGATATCACAATCCTAAACTTCATAATCCAGAAGCCCAAAATCCTGAAAATTAAAAACCCTGAAAATTCAAAATCCTGAATCCCAAAATACTGAAAATATACAGGACACAAAGAATGACAATATTCCAGTACAAGGACACACAGAAATACATAAAAGAGAAAGAATAGCACTTTCCACCAAGTGCTGCACCCCCCACATCCCCTGCTAATTAAATATATGAACTCCAAGATTGCACTCCACAGAAAAATATGGCAAACATACCATGACATGTTTCATAACTGCCTGTTGTAACATTAGTAATGTTCCCTTTTAACTTACTATACTACAACATAACTCATGATAATGTAGTGAAGTGCAATCTTGGAGTTGATATATTTAAGCAGAAGTGGGTGTGGGGGGCGGTAATATGGTTTGTGATGTTTATAGTCAGTATATGTATCCCGTGTGTTTTCAGTCTTTTAGGATTCAGGATTTTGAGTTTTCAGGATTTTGAATTTCCAGGATTTTGGGCTTACAGATTATGAAGTTCAGGATTGTGATATTTCAGGATTCTGAAGTGAAACCAGATATATATATATATATATATATATATATATATATATATATATATATATATATATATATATATATATATATATACATATAACTTGGAAATGTTTAGAGCTCATTTCTCAAAACAGATTTTTGGTTTCAGAATCTTTTGTTGTACTGAGTCATTTAAAGCTGCATTTTGTTTATTTTAGATTTTAGCAAAACCTATTAAAATGAAATAATGTTGTAAACCAAGTATTGTATGGTCTAGTTACAAATAACTACTCTGTAGGGTCTAGAATCTCTGGAAGGTTCCTTAGCGGTGAATATGTCTACACTGACAACAGGGAAATCAACTTTTTTTTCACTGCTAGGTAGCCAGGGCTTGGAGTAGTCTTTTTTTCTTCCCTCTGATCAGTCAGTTCCCTTTTGGAATTTAAAATCAACTTGAGCAAATTAACTAAAGATGCTTGGTTTAGGTGTAAAGCCCCTAGGATACAAGCTCCTTAATAACCTCCAAGTGAAGTGCAGAAAGTGGAAAGTTTGTGGGCAAAAACACATAAATCTTTTGAGTCCTACAAATTTTCCAGTCTATCTACTGTCAATTACAGTTAGAATAGTTAATGTGAAATACATTCACCCCCCCCCCCCCAGCTTAGTCACACTTTCCCATTTAACTTTTCATCTGTTTCTGCCACTTAGCTCTCTGAATTCCTCAGCCCAGAACCCTATAGATTTGATCTCCTTTTGTCTTAGTCTGAACATCACTATAGTGGATGTCCGCCTACTCTCATGCAAATTACTATTTTAACTTATTTTTCTACAAACTGCCAACTACTTTCCAACTGCATCCTGTGGCTCCTTACTTTTTAGCAATTTCTCCTGCAGCCTTCCTTCTTGCATAACAATGTCAACACTCCACTGACTGCAGAAACAGAGAAAGTGTCTCTTTTCCTCTGTAATGCAACATAACCCTATATGCTCTCAGCTTTTTGTTTGTATATATGATCCAAAAACAACACCTGCAATACCAATAACTTTAACTGCATTAAAATATAATAGTGATTCGTGTACTATATACCAAAAAAGCAACATATTTATAATTTATGAAATGACAGGCAAATTCTTCTTTAAGTTTGTACCACTTTCTGTTACCGCTTCTGCAAGGTTCCCCAATAACTCCTTCAGTTTACCTTTTATTCTTCCCTTTTGCTCATCTTGTTGTTACATTTGCAAGCTGTTTCTTTCTAAATGCAAGGCTTGCTGAGATTTTCATAGAGAGTGTTGCCTACACCCTTCTAAGCCTGGAATTGCTGGTGAATTGCTACTTTATTTAAACTGTTTTTAGTTGTTGTGACTGTGATTTTAAGCACTTTGAATTTCTAGTACTTCTGCATTTTACAGCATAGACTACATTCAGACTTGCTGAATCTAGACTGTTTGGTATCACTTGAGCACTAAAACCACCTCTTCATTTAGATACTGAAAGATCTAAGATCTGAGGCATTCATTGCTTCCAACTAACTATAAGTGCCTGTTTTTTGCTCTTATATTCAACTTTCAATTTGTATTTTCATTCTACTGTCTGTTTGAATTTTCTGAAATGTTTTTGCCACATTTTACTGTATACTGTACTAGTTCAGCTATAGCATAGTCCTGTTCCAGGTTTGCTGTTTCTGAATCTGCTTTGTAAACTTCTGAGCATCAAATTCAAGCCATCTTTGTTGGTAAAGGCCCTTCTGCACCCTTGTGGGAGGAGAGTGCTGTCTGGGTCCCATCTAACAGAGGGTGATTGGACTAGAGCTCAGAGAGAACATCCTTATTAACTAGTTTGAGTTAAAAGGATTATTTCTTGTTTTATTTAAGCCCTCTATTTGCACTTGTTGGCGTGTAGTGCACCAGCATGCACTGCCACGTAACAGTGACAACCGTTGGTGGTTATAGACGTAAATATTTTGCTTGTTAAATTTCCCCTTAGCACTTTGCTTGTGTTCCCCCAGAGGTTTTTCATGGCCCTGCTCTACTGTCAGGTGGAACACAAAGCCTAGCCTCAGAGGTACCAACACACCTCTCACCCACTAGCCATTCCTAAGTGTTACCTCTTTTCCTCACCATATAAATTTACATAACAGTATGGAAGGGCAATTTCCCACAGTTTCTCCAGCCATCTTGATTGACATGGGCATCCTGAGGCAGTGTAGCAACTGCCTCATGTTCACCAACAACCCTTTACTACTAGTCCACACAAACTCAACATGTGAGAGATGCAACTACGTTAAGAACCTTGAATCTATGCTCTCTCGCACACCAGTCAGTACATAGGACAATGAATGGGTTGTCAGCATGCACACCTTACCTCCTACTCCACCCAAACCCACATCATACATACCTACATATGTGGAGGTCCTCACCAGAAACATACCTAAACACCAGAGACGTCCCAAACACAAACACAAACACAAACACAAACACGCTACACATAATACTTCCTCTGCAGAACACAATACACATAATAGGTCATGCACCAGTGTCTCACCTGTCAAGCCTTTAAGGCAAAACACAAAACCAAGCATATTAGTCATAGGCAATTCCATCGTGAGAAACATAGATGTCCCTCAAACCAGGCTGGATAAGGAAAAGGTCACAGTCAGCTGTCTGTCAGGTGCCAGGATACGCCATATCACACATGCACTCATGTCTCTCAACAACAGATACTGTAATGGCTCCGTCATAGCCTATGTTGGTGTGAACAACTTGAGACATACTTATCTGGACTATATGAAGAGAGACATGACTGAGATCTTGGATTATGTGTCTCAGTAGGTATGTCTCTAGCTTTAAGCAGCATTTTCCCTTCAGCTAGGTTGATGCCTCAATACAAACAGAAGATGACTGACTTCAATAATTGGCTTAGTTTTTGGTGTAATTCTAAGGGGATGCAATATCTGTCAGCCTGGGATGACATGATTGACAGACCTCAATGCTTTGCCAGAGGTGGTCTTCATCTGCCACCCCTGGGATTTTGGCTACTGGCTAAGGCTCTTGCCACCCCCATAGTGCCTTTTTAGGCAGTGTCTCAAGGACAAAATTCCAGATGTAAAAGCTCCATCTAAAACAACCTAAAGGTTATGCTGCTAAATGCCAGGCGTCTTAATATGAAACTGTACTCACTGGAAGCAGTCATCACCTTGGAAGATGTAGATGTTTATGCAGTCACAGAGACCAGGTTCAAGGCTGTAGAGAGCACCCCCACCATACCAGGTTACACCTCCTTCCACATGCTGAAGGCATGAAAACTAAAGCAGGCGGTGTATCAATATTCATTAAAGATAAATACACTTCCAGGTTGGTTAAACAGTATGATTCCCTGGAGATACTTCAGGCACAATTAACTGTTGGTAGGACACCTACTCAAGTCACTGCCAGCAACAGGACCCCCTGCATGAATCAGGACACCCACTCTGCCTATTTGGATCTACTTGAGTCTATCAAGATACATCCGAGCACCATGGTTTTGGGTGACTTTAACTACCCATCCATTGACTGGTAAATTACTTGTGCTCAAACTAATTTTCCCAAAGGTTCCTTCACTTCGTTAACTCCAATGTCCTTGCCCAGCTGGTTTTCACCACCACAAGGGGTGCCAGCATCCTGGATCTGGTGCTTACCAATATGGGGAAATACTGTAGCACCCCTACTGTGAGGTCTTACCTGGTGAGATCTGACCACAAATCAGTGTCATTCGAAGTAACTATCACACCTGACCCCCCCCCCCCCCAACAGCAACTAAACTAATAAACTTCTCCAAACCAGATTATAACTTCTTACAGGATGGTATAAATAGCTTCACTGCACTGCCCCCCTCAGATAGAACTGGTAGTTATGCTGACATCTACACCAATACTTTGTACAAACACCTGTATGACTGCATTGACTCTGCTATACCTGATAGGACCAAAACAAGCTCCTCAAGGAAGAGCAAACCTGCCTGGTGGACAACTGCCATTAGCAGGCTTTACAATAAGAGGAAGAAATTGCTGTCTAAGAGTAAGAGGGAATGAGCCCTAGACTGGGAACACTCTCTCCTCAACTTAAACAAGCAAATAAGACATCTTGTGAAGGCCTCCAAAGCAAACTACAAATCCAGATTAGCTTCCTCAACTAAGGACAACCATAAGCCATTCTTTAGTTACATCCATAACCTAAAAGGAAAGGCCCAGATTTGGGACAAACTAGTAGTTAATGATACCACATATACTGAGCCGGTGTACATAGCTAACACATTCTGTGAAAATGTCCCCACCACACGTATCCCATGACATCCCTACCACCTGTCCCCTACCTTGTATCTCTATAGAGCAGGCTGTAAACACCGTCTGGAAGGCCAAAAACACAACATCTATGGGACCGGATAACATCCCAGCCTGCATCCTGCATGGGCTCCAACAAGAATTAGCAACACCATTGGGTAATCATTTCAATTGTAGTCTAAGCACCAGCTTTATCCCAGCTGAATGGAAAACGGCCATCATCATTCCCTTGTGCAAAGGTGGTGCTTCCACTGAGCCCAGGAACTATAGACCAATTAGCCTAATGCTATCCTCCATTCAGGCATCATTGACAAACTCACCCAGCTAGCTATCAACCCTTATATCGTTAGATGGGTTTCTAACTGGCTCAGTGATAGAATCCATATAGACAAAATAGAGGAATCCACCTCCAACAGCAGAACTGTAACCAGTGGTGTTCCCCAAGGATCAAAACTGGGACCTCTACTGTTTGGAATCTATTTCTCTGAAGTACAAGCAAAAACTAAAGGTCTGTGGCTGACAAAGTTTGATGATGACTGCAAACTGGGAGCGGTCATAGAATCTCCAAATGATGTCAACATCTCACAAGAGTGTCTTACACAAACAGATGACTGGTGCCAAAGTCATGACCTTAAACTCAATGCAGAAAAATGTATTATCATCCCTTTTGGTAAGAGCAATGTTCCTGCTAACTACCACATCAATAGCAACACCTTAAGTATGCACTTGGTGGTGAGAGACCTGGACACACAGGTTGACAGCAACCTTACCCTTGACCACCATGTCTCCACAGTGGTAAGAAGGGCATTCTATATTGCTCATCTCATAAGTAAGGGCATTGCCTCCAGAAAAAAAGAAGTTATAAGCTTCCTGTACTCTTCCCTCATCAAGCCAATAATTGAGTACAGCACCTCTTTTGGTATGTAGCTTTCCAAACACCTGCAGCAATTGGAGAGAGCACAAAGTTTCCTCACAAAGAAAATTCAAGGTCTTCAGCATCTGTCCAATGTGGATCGTCTAATATTACTGTCACTTTATTCTGTTTCATACAGACTACTCAGAGGTGATCTCTGCCTTGCATACAAGGTGATCTCTGACCCTGCTTTATTGGAAATGCTGCATATTTGCAAGTCAAATGGTACACGGGTTACTCACTCTAAAGACCTTAACCAAGTATGTGACATTAATAGAACCTGCTGGAGGGACAGATTTGTCTCCCAGAGGTTACTACACCTTTGGAACAGACTCCCACTTCATATCAAACAGAGCACCTCATTTCCCTTCTTCAAACACAGTCTGGACGATTGGATGGGTAACTTTAAATTCACCCCGGAAGTTTCACCTGTGTCCCCCTTGGAGGGGGCAATTGATGCTGATTGTGGAAATAATGGTAGAACTTGGCTGGGCTTGTAAGAGCCCTAGGGCCATTAGCCTAGTAGATTTCTATGATCCTATGTGCTATATTTTTTACACTGAATCTAATGTAATCTTTTAATATCAAGAGATTACTCCATAATGATGTATTCATATTATGAAACTTGCTCAGCATTGTAAAAACTAGTTACAAACAACACCATGTCAAATGTGAGGGTATTCAGTGCTTACTTATTTAGTAATAAAACACTTTGAGGCCTAAATCCTAGGTATCTTTTTAGAGACAATAACAAGACATGAAAGTAAAAATTAAAGCTAAAACCGCAAGGTCATACATTAATTAAATACTGTAGGAAATTAAACTAAACATGTGAAAGAAATTTAAATATAACCATCTATAGGTGGTTGAAGTGCTTCTACAAGGATTCAAATAGATTCTTCTGTAAAGATGGAACTTTAGGGACTTCTCTAAAGGAGTACTCAGAATATTTCATCCAAACCAGGGATAGTAGTTTCACATGACCAGGGTAAGATAATAATTTCTAGCTGATGCTTGTACACAGACCCGTGCAACAGCTAGCTGCTCCTCATCTAATGACCGGAGGTGTGCAGCCAAGACAAAGAGTCCAGCAGCTTCTTAAAGGAGGTGTACAGCCAAGACAAAGAGTCCAGCAGCTTCTTAAAGGAGGTGTACAGCCAAGACAAAGAGACCAGCAGCTTCTTAAAGTAAGTAGAACTCATGGTGGACGAGGGTCCAGATTAAAGACATTTATCTGTGCTTGGCAGCCAGTGCCGATCCTTTAATGTTAGGGTAATATGAGTGGTGGGGGAAGTATCGGTCCAAAGTGCAGCCACAGAATTCACATCCACTGCGGTCAAGCCAAATCCATATCAATTAGCCTGAGATAAAGGGCATTATGATAATCCAAGCATGAAGTAGCTAGGGCATGAACTGCCATTGCAAAGTCTAAAATGGAGTAAGATGTCTGATCTGGAAAGTATTCTTCAGATGGAAGTAGAATGTCCTGATGACATCAACACTGGGTCTTTTACTGCTAATCTGTCATCAAGATCCACATCCAGATCTCAGACATGACACTCAGATTCTAACCTGTTGGCCTCATAAATCATGAAGGTGGAGAACAAAAGGAGATGAATGAATGTTGGTATGAATTAATATGGCTGTCCTCCCCCAGCTGGAACTAAACAAAAACATTTCCCCAAAGCAAACTTTAATCTCTTACGAAATGATATTACTAGTTTCATAGCCTCTACCCCTACTGATGGCAAGGATACCTATGCCAAGGTTTATTCCAACACCTTGTATAAACACCCCCACAGTTCTATCGACTCAGCTTTACCCACTAGGATAAAATTAAGTTCCCCTCATTAGAACAAGCCTATTTGGTGGACATCCACCATAAACAGGTTATATAACAGGAGAAAAACTGCTGTCCACAAGCAGTAGAAGATGGTCCCCAAACTCAAAGGACTCCCTTTTTGGACTAAATAAGCAAATTAGACACCTAGTAAAAAAATCCAAAGCTGACTACAAATCTAAATTGGCCACACTAGCCAAGGGTAACCACAAGGCATTCTTTGGGCACATCTGCAAAATTAAAGGAAAATCTCAGATTTGCACTGAACTTGTTGTAAATGGCACAACATATTCTGAACCTGTTGATATTGCTAACCTGTTGGCAGATAGGTCCAGTGAGAACTCCTCCCCCCTGTCACCACCCAGTATACCACAAGACATTGCTCCCACATGTCCTCCCCCAGAAATCTCTAAGGAGCAGGTCCTTAATGCCCTTTCCAGGGCAAAAAACACAGCATCTATGGGACCAGACAACATCCCTGGCTGCATCCTAAATTGCATAAAGCAGGAACTACAGCATCTCTGAGTACCCTTTTTAACCACAGTCTAAGCACTGGGTAAGTTCCTGCAGATTGGAAAACTGCCACTGTCACCCCCCTCCACAAAGGGGGCTCCTCTGCTGACCCTGGGAATTACAGACCAATAAATCTGACCAGCCTTATATGCAAGGCCATGGAGAGAATCATCATGAACCTCATCAGCAAGGATATAGGCAACCTTCAAACACTAGACCCATCCACATTTGGGTTGTCAAAGGAAGATCATGCTTACTGACTTGGTGGACTTCTATGAGATAGTCACCAAAGCCCTGGATTAAGGCAAAACTTTGCATACTGCCTATTTAGACCTAGCAAAGGCCATCAACACCATTCCTCACTCAGGCATCATTGATAAACTTTCCCAACTGAACGTAAACCAGTATATAGTTAGGTGGGTTGCTAATTGGCCCACCAATAGAACACACACAATTAAAATGGGATTCTTCATCCACCTTCAGACCAGTAACCAGTGGAGTACCACAGGGCTCAGTGATGGGGCCCCTATTGTTTGGGATTTATTTTTCAAAAGGTGCAATCAGTGGATCCTGTAGTGCATTGTCACTGTTCAGGAAGGTCTTACTCAAACCAATGATTGGTGCCAAAGTCACGGGCTCAAGTTAAATGCTAAAAAGTGCATCATCATCCCCTTCAGCAAGGGAGATGTCCCTGCAAAGTACCACATTAACAACAGCACCTTAAGTACCCAATCCATGGTAAGAAATATGGGCACATGACAGCAGCCTCTCCTTTGACCATCAGGTTTCCAGAGTGGTAGGGAAAGACTTTTACATTGCCCATCTCATCAATAAGGGCATTGCCTCCAGGAAAAAAAAACAGTTATAACCCCCTATACTCCTCCCTTATTAGACCAATTGTAGAGCACAATGCACCGTTTGGTATGTACCTTGCCAGGCACCTCCAACAATTGGAGAGACCTCAGAGGTAACTTACAAAGAAAATTCAAGGTGTTCAACACCTGTCCTATGCCAGTAGACTAAAATCCCTGTCGCTATACCTACAGACTACTCAGGGGTGACCTCTACCTAGCCTATAAGGCAACTGTGGACCCTGTCCTGATGAAATGCTGCCCATTCGCAAGACAAATAGTACTCATTGCACCCAATCTAGTGACCTTAACATGAGAAGCGATATTAACAGAACCTGCTAGAGAGAAAGTGTCATCTCCCAAAGGCTTCTGGAATAAGCTTCTTCAAGTGTAATCTGGATAATTGGAGGAGGATATCACAAATTCACCCCTGGGGTTTACCTGCATCTCTTCTGAACAGGGGCAGCAGGTGTTGAGTCAGGTCTATTAATAGCACCATTAAAAGAGGGAAAAAACTTGGCTAGGCTTGTAAGGGCCTCATGGCCATTAATCTAGTAACTTCATATGATCCTGTGATCTTTCAAACCACAAAAAAAAAAAAAAAAACAAACAAAAAAAGACAACTCTGCAATGCACCAGAATTTATTCAGCACTTTTGTTCATATATTAAACATGACGTCTTCATTCTGGTGTTTTTTGTGGTTTGAAAGCCTGATTTTACACTGGTGTTTAGTAGAGGTCCTGTCTGGCTTACTAGTTTTCATGGCCTTGGTCTTTACCAGTTTGAGCTTAAACTGATTAATGCTTAATCAATGGGAAAGTAATCCTAAGCACTCCTAAAGAGTAGTAAAATCAGGTCCAAAATGCTGACAAAAGGAGAGGTAAAGCTGAATAACCTCAGCACACAACTCAAAATAAATACCTCTCTTCATAGTGACATCCCTTAGCTGGAATATATATGCTGTGAACTAAAGGGGAGCAAGAATAAGAACCCCAAGGCACTATACAATCTATACAATCCAGACCTCATCAACTATAGCAATTACATTAGACAAACAAATCAAAAGCGATACCTATAAAACTGCAGTAATGTTGTAAGCAGTTAATAAAGATGTATTCTATGGTTTTTATTTTACTTTATTTTGCTATTGTTTACTGGGTTTGCCCATCTGGATTTAGTCAAAACCCATTTTCAGTGGAGGCTTGAGGAGAAAAGCTTCAACATATTGGAAACATTTTTAAACAGACATTTAGTAATTGTGCAAACAGACATCAAGTAATATACATTAACAGTTACACATACATTTGCTAATCAGATACATTGACATGCAATAAAGGCAACTATTACAATATAAAACATACTCATGCATTTAGTAGGTTTTGGAACATTGAGCATTTCAAGAGGTGTATTGGTGGGTTTGGATTCCATGGTTCATGGTGTCAAAATCTACTGAAAGATCAAGTAGGGCTAAAACTGTACATAATGTTATCTTTTACCATGATGAGGTCAATAACCACTCAAAAGAAGGTCATATTTGTACTATACTTAAATCTTTTTTAACAAGAAATATCTTTATTAAATTATAACATATGACATAGACAATCATACATTTATATAAATGAAAACAAACCATAACAACACAATTTTAGTTGCAAGCATTGTACATCACAAACCATGTTGACATAATTGTAGTTGCAACCATTACACATCACTTCTAATCTATCCAGTCGGTGTCAGTCAAACATTACATAGCTCATTCAAATCCTGCTTCTTTTATGCCTTGCTCTTCCTCTGCATGTATTGCTTCCATAATTCCCATTTTTCCTATGAAATTTGCTCCTACCCTTCTCTAAAGATCCCAATTACAACTGTTTTATCTCTATTAATATATTCACTATCTCTAGTAAAGATGGTTTAGACTTTGATTTCCATTTTCTAGCAATTGCTTTTTGGCAATCACCATAATTAGACTCAGCAAGGTCTTACTATGTCTAGGCAATTCTGATTCTGTATCATAGCTCAAAAAAATAATTTCCTTTGTTAAACCAATTTGATCATCGAGTATCTCTGACAGAGCAGTCTGCAGGGAATCTTTAAAGTCTGATGACTCATTACACTCCTAGCAAATATGATAACAGTTACCTCTTTCTTCCCCATCACACCTCCAACATTTGCTTACTACCTGAGGAAAATTTCTTTGGAGTTTACTTGGGGTATAAAAATACCTATGTAAACAGTTCCAAGCAGAGATCCTAAATCTTCTAGACTTTGCTGCATATTTGAGAGACATACATATATCTCCCATTGTTTATTTGTGAATTGCTTATCCAATCTCTCTTCCAAATCCTTTCTAACCTCCTCTGATTGATTCTTATGGTTATCATGCAATATTTTATATACTCTACTAATTATTCCTTTTTAATGGCAGCTTCTGTTCTAGATTTTATTAAAAACTTTGCCAGTGCTTGTCTTTTATTTAGGACCCTCCATTTCTTTCCCTTTGCCTATACTCTGATATCAATCCTTGATAGAGAAGGCAATCTCTATCCTGCAGTCCAAATAAATTATTGGCCTTTCCCATTTCTGTTACCTTGCCATCTCTTATTATTTGCTCCCAATACCTTGGTTCATTCACCATTTTTTTCCAATAAATTCCAGCCCCCTCTTGCCTGCTGTCTGTATCCCTAATTGCAGTCATCCCTATCAGCAGAATCTCCTTTCTCCATCCCAGTGTTGGCTTAGTTCTTATAATACTTTCTGCTACTTTGTAGATATAATATTCTGTTTGGTTGTTGATACTCTCCTCCTTAAGGCTAGTACTATACCTAAATCTTAATCTGGACTGACAGTGGTCTAAGAGGCCATGAGAACTAAGAAAAAGTATAATAAAAATGCTAAAAATTATAGCAGGTTCATAGATGACTTGAATTTTTGTGTGAAGGAGAGGAAACAAAAATTGATGAATTTATTTTGGAGTTGCAAAGTAATAGATTTAATCTTAAATTTGAAGGTATACAAATTGGAAAAAAGTATCGTTTTTGGATGTAGAGGTAAACGTATTCAAGGGATATTTACATACTAAGATACATAGAAAATTTGAAGATCAAGTTATCTACCTTAAGGCTACTAGTTGCCACCCTCCCATACTATAGAAGCGCTTCCCACTGGAGAGTTTACAGGGTTGCAGAGATTATGTAATGATACAGAATAATTAAAACAGGAAATTCAAAGAATGTATAATATGTTCTACTTTAGAGGGTATAGCCAGTAAATAATAGATAAGGCTTATTATAAAACTAATCATATCAATACACAGGAATATAAAATAGATAGCGATATAATAAGCTATGATAATAATATAAGAAAAAATAATTTAGAGATTTATTTCATCACATTATACAGTGTCTTTAGTGATAAGGTAACAGCTATGGTGAAATATTATTGGAATTTAAAAAAGAAATCCAAGGAGGCAAGAGATTGGTTACCAGATAACTTAAAATTCTCTTATAAAGTAGGGAGAAATATTAAAAGTTTCTTAGTTAAAGGCAGGTTGGTTAAACCAGAACTTAAATTTTATGATATACCAAAAACAGTTGGTACTGAAATCTGTGGTAAATGTAAAGCATGTAAGCATATAGTTACAGGGTTTGATAATATAAATGGTAGAAAATTTGATAGTAAAGCAAATTTTAGATGTGTTACAGAGGGCATTATATATGCACTTAAATGCCCCTGTAATAAGTTTTATATTGGGGAAATGAAAAGGCCTTTTAAAGTTAGATTGCTTGAACATATTAGAGACATTGAAAATGTTAAAATATCTAGTTCAGTAGCAGAACATTTTATTATGAACATCAGAGTCAGTACCATGGGTTATTAGGTACAATATTAGAGAAAGTTGTAGATAACTATCTGTATAAAAATATTAAAAATGTTTTACTGTATAAAGAAGCAGTTTATATTTTAAAATTTGATACTTTGGTACCACAAGGAATTAATGTAGATTTTAATTGGAGAGTTTTACTTTAAATAATTTTGTATGTAATTTAATAATAGGATTATTGGATAATTGGCTCAATGAATGTATTATAAATATGGAGTGTGAAGTTTGTTCAGTATTCTCCTGTGAAGGCATCAGCCGAGATATCAGAGGAATAAACACTGTTTTGCTTCATTTTGGGTCTCCAGTTTGTGGTTTTTCACTTCAAGTTGTTCTCAGTTTGTGGTTCAATTGGTATTGGTATCATAGCTAGTGACTCGAACATAGACTTGCCTAGGGTGTTTCGAGGTAAAACAGATTCACAGCAGAGACCTATGGAGAAGTATTTAAACCAACCTAATGAGAAAATGGTGAATTCTTTTTCTACTGAGGCTGTTTTTGGATCCATTAGTAACCCGCAGACCTGCAACTCGAATCTACAAGCCTGGAATAAGTGGGAAACAGACCGGAATTGCAGGCTTTCTAATCCATTCTCTTCCATTGAACGGAAACAACATGTACCAATGAGTACGGAAATAAAGGTACTGTGTGAGTCTCTTGAGCAATTATTTTATAAAGAGACATCTGTGTTCCTAAATAAGTCGGAGTTTGACTAAATATCTTGAATTAGAAATAACCCCCCATGGTCTGAGAGTATACAAAGATCCAGCGACACCTCCTAATTTGGAAGATGAGGTAGATTCTATCTTCCATAAGCGCTGGATTCAGGCAGCCCATAAATGTACAACCGAATGGGTTGCTATACTTGTCGAGCATGACAGGTTCAAACAAACTAATTTACAAAAAGACATTAATGTTTCATACAGTAATATCATGCCTAAAACAGGTCCAGAATTTCTGGATAATATCCTGAAGGACATTAATAGTAAACTGAAAGGTCATGAACAGGATATCATGAACAGAAAAAGGAATAAATTAATTAATTAGAGATACTAGAGATTATGACATTGGTTTGGCCTTTATATCGAAGACCGATAGGAAGAATGCTAACTGTCATGTGACCTTTAAGGAAGGGAAGAGGGTAGATGAGCGGCATTCATTCAGTTCAAGGCCATCTTTTGAAACAGTTTTGTCGGGTAGAGATGATAACTGTGCCTATAATGGTGCCCTTACCACCAGCACAAAACATTGAACAACATCAACAAACTTTTTGGAACCAAGGGGGAAACAAAACGTTCTATCAGGGTAAGAAATGGCAGTGAGGACAGTTTAACCAACAGTATCAGCAACACCCTCAACAACAATATCAGCAATGGCAACATAAGAACAAAAGGGGGTAGCTGGTAAAGTGGACTCTTATGTGATAAATTTGTCTGGCAACAATTTAAATATGCATGAACAGGCCGCAAATTTAATCCTAAAGTATTACCGAGGCTTCATGATTTAAAATATGATGCGTTCAAGTTTATTAGGAAATTACAATTGAAGCATATGTTTAGACATAACCTGAAGGTTGTACCACAGATTTCTGATGTAAAGGAAACTGCTTCTTTTATGTATGATGATAATGTAGATGAAAAAGTCTCTTTTATTAGTGACAACAGTTTTTTCCTGTGTATCTGATGATGCTACTAATGCATATTATTTATTTGATACAAGTAGTACAGAAACAAAAAGTAAATTCATACCTGTGTTTAATTGTGTGGAAATTATACAGTTTCAAAATATGCTAAATTATTCTATTGAACAATAATTTATTAAATTTAAAAAAGCATGAATATTAACTATGATTTGACCAAAAATGAGTGGTTAGCACTGCAAGCATTGGGAAGAAATACAGATTTGATATTCAAACCTGCAGATAAAGGTAACAAATTAGTTCTGTTACATATTCCCCAATATTTAGAAATGTGCTATAATCACCTGAATGATGTGACAGTGTATGAAAAGGTTCATGGGGATATGTATGAACTGGTTATTTCTGAGTATGAACAATTGTTATATAAGGGTATCAGGTTAGGGTACCTGACTGAAGAAGATGTTAAAAAGAAGTTTTGTCATTATAATGCTAGTATGGCATATTTTTATTGTGTACCAAAAATTCATAAAAGTGTTGCTAATCCACCAGGGTGCCCTATTGCTTCTGGAAGTAATTATTTTTTGCATAACATAGGATGTCTTTTACATGGATTGATGTTACCTAAGATATTATTGTAACCAGTTTATGTGAAGGATGTTTCTAATTTTTTGCATAAAATACAGAATATAGGCCGGAATGATCAGATGCACTGTATTACTCTTGATGTAAAGAGCTTGTATACAAATATTTATGATGAAGTTGGCCTAGAAGCAGTGAGAGTTTTCTTAGGGCAAGGTCCAACAACTGAATATATAGTGGAAATGTTATATTTTTGTCTTACAAAAAAACTTTTTTAAATTTAGAGGAGAGTTGTTTTGACAAAAATGGTACAACAATGGGGGCAGCATTTGCTCCCTCATATGCCAACTTAAGCATGGTTTTGTTTGAGCAAGAATATATTTATAGAACTTAATTTTTCCACCAATATGTTAAAAATTATAGCAGGTTCATAGATGACTTGATTTTTTTGTGTGAAGGAGGGTAAACAAAAATTGATGAATTTATATTGGAATTGCAAAGTAATCGATTTAATCTTAAATTTGAAGGTATACAAATTGGAAAAAAGTATCATTTTTGGATGTAGAGGTAGATGTATCCAAGGGATATCTACATACTAAGATACATAGAACATTTGAAGATCAAGTTAACCACCTTAAGGCTACTAGTTGCCACCCCCCATACTATAGAAGCGCTTCCCATTGGAGAATTTACTAGGTTGCACAGATTATGTAATGATACAGAAGAATTAAAACAGGAAATTCAAAGAATGTACAATATGTTCTACTTTAGAGGGTATAGCCTGCAAATAATAAATAAGGCTTATTATAAAACTAATCAGATCAATACACGGGAATATAAAATAGATAGAGATATAATAAGTTATGATAATAATATAAGAAAAAATAATTTAGAAATTTATTTCATCACATTATACAGTGTCTTTAGTGATAAGGTGATTGCTATGGTGAACTATTATTGGAATTTTTTAAAAAAAATCCAAGGAGGCAAGAGATTAGTTACCAGATAACTTAAAATTCTCCTATAAAGTAGGGAGAAATATGAAAAGTTTCTTAGTTAAAGGCAGGTTGGTTAAACCAGAACATATATTTTATGATATACCAAAAACAGTTGGTACTGAAATCTGTGGTAAATGTAAAGCATGTAAGCATATAGTTACAGGGTTTGATAATATAAATGGTAGAAAATATGATAGTAAAGCAAATTTTAGATGTGATACAGAGGGCTTTATATATGCACTTAAATGCCCCTGTAATAAGTTTTATACTGGGGAAATGAAAAGACCTTTTAAAGTTAGATTGCTTGAACATATTAGAGACATTGAAAATGTTAAAATGTCTAGTTCAGTAGCAGAACATTTTTATTATGAACTTCAGAGTCAGTCCCATGGGTTATTAGGTACAATATTAGAGAAAGTTGTAGATAACTATCTGCATAAAAATATTAAAAATGTTAAAATGTATAAAGAAGCAGTTTATGTTTTAAAATTTGATACTTTGGTACCACAAGGAATGAATGTAGATTTTAATTGGAGAGTTTTACTTTAAATAATTTTGTATGTCATTAAATAATAGGATTATTGGATAATTGGCTCAATGAATGTATTGTAAACATGGAGTGTGAAGTTTGTTCGGTATTCTCCTGTGAAGGCATCAGCCGAGACGTCAGAGGAATAAACGCTGTTTTACTTCATTTTGGGTCACCAGTTTGTGGTTTTTCACTTCAAGTTGTTCTCAGTTTGTGGTTCAATAAGAAAAAGTATATGTCTGAAAGTATACTGCTTTCTAAATAAATCTCCTAATAAATGGAAGGTTAGTGACTGGACAGTATCTTTTTCCAAACAATTATTTATTCATTTAACATTTATTTACCGGGAAAGTCCGACTTGGAACAAAGCCAGTTTTCAGCGAAAGCCCAGGGAGAAATGCTCCAGATGCATGTCTTTGTAATGTGGGAGGAAATTGGAGTACCCCAGAGAAAACCCACATGAATGCAGGGAGGACATGCAGACTCCACACAGAAGGCACTCCAGCCAAGAATCAAATCGGAGAACCTCTTGCTGTGAAGCGACAATGCTACCGCTGCACCGCTGCGCCATCCAGTTAGGATCTGTGTTGATTTTTTTTGAGAATAGGGACGATGAAAGTCTTCTTCAAGGATTTTGGAAACTCACCAGTTCTCAAGGAGGATTCCATAGTAAAGTCAAAGTCAAAGTAAACTTTATTGTCATTCAGATTTTATAACTTGTGCATCACTGAACAGAATCTCGTTACTCCTTCTCAAAGTGGGGGCATTTTCACAAATAGACAATCTGTATTACAACAGCTACTACTGACATGACACACATTATTGACTTAGACTCTTAACTTACTGTACGTAAAAAACTGCACAGAGAAGGGGACGTTTTTGCTATAATCATTATTGCACATTTAGGATTCCATAACAATATGAATTAAGAGAATCCCAGTGGGATTATTGCACCTACGTCATTGCACAAAAATATGTGATACTACTGCTGGAAATTCTAACAGCCTTTTCAGAGTACAGAGTTCAGTGCAGTGTGGAGTTAGTATGAGTTTAGTAGTCTGATGGCTTGTGGAGAAAAGCTCTTGTTATATCTGGTTGTTTTGCATCTCATACTGCGGTAGCATTTACCAGAAGATAAAGAGGTGAACAGTCCATGGGCAGCATGGGTAAGGTCTCTGATAATCTTGTTGGCCCTACTGAGGCATCACAACAGGTGTTTTTCTTGGATGGCAGTTCCAGTGATATTCTCTGCTATCTCAACCACTTTCTGAAGGCCTTTTTGTCTGAGGTGGAACAGTTACTATACCAGGTTGCATGACTGTTGGTTAGTACACTCTCTATGGCACCTCTGTAAAAGATAGTAAGGATTGGAGAGGGGAGGTTTGCCTTTCTCATCTTTCACAATAATGAAGGTGCTGCTGCTTTTTCTTTACAATGGCAGTAATATTAATGCTCCATGTTACGTCATCTGTGATATGTACCCCCAAGAATTTTGTGCTTTCCACTCTCTGTACTATTTCATTGTGGATTGTTAGTGGAGAGTGTGTTTTATGTCTTCTTCTGAAGTCAACAATGATCTCTTTGGTCTTGTCCACATTTAGTGAGAGATTGTTGTTGTTGCACAAGATGATGAGTTGACTAACTTCCTATCTATAGGCTGATTCGTCATCATTGCTGATGAGAACTATGACAGTTGTGTCGTCTGCAAACTTGATGATGTTGTTTGAGTTGAACTTGGCTGTGCAGTCATGAGTCAACAAGTTGAACAACAGAGGGCTCAGTACACAGTCCTGAGGAACTCTGTATTCATAGTGATACTCTCGGAGGTGTTATTTCTAACACGTACTGTCTGAGGTCTGTCTGTGAGGAAGTCCAGTATCTAATTGCATAGGGATATGTTTATTCCCATTTGGTCACGTTTCTTTATTAGGTGTTGGAGGATCACTGTGTTTAAGGCAGAGCTAAAGTCTATTAACAACATTCGCACATAACAATTCTTGTATTCCAGGTGGGGCATGGATAATTGAAGTGCCATTGAAATAGCATCTTCTGTGGCGCAATTTGCTTGATATGCAAACTGGAATGTATCTAAGGATGCAGGGAGACTGGATGCTATATGGTCCTTGACCAGTGTCTCAAAGCACTTCATTACTACCGAGGTCAGTGCTATGGGGCGATAGTCATTTAGGTCCAACAGTGTGGACTTCTTTGGGATAGGTATAATAGTTGTAGTTTTAAAGCATTTTGGTATAATAGCCTGACATAGTGAGATGTTGTGTCAGCTGGTCAGTACATTCTCTAAGCACCCGTCCCAGGATGTCAGGTCCAGCTGCCTTTCTTGGGTTTACCCTGCGCAGAGTTCTTCTAACATCAGTTGGGTTGAGATGTAGTACCTCATCTCCTTGACTGGTAGGGGCTTTCACTGAAGTTGTGTTATTTCATTCCTCAAATCTGTTGAAGAAGATGTTTAGTTGTTGAGGAAGTCAGTATTGTCATTGCATTGTGCTGACGTGGGCCTGTAATCTGTGATGGATTGTATGCCTTGCCACATTTGCCTTGAGCCTTTGAAGCCTTTGAAGTGACTATGGATTTGTTGATGATTTACTCTTTTTTGCTGTTTTTATCCCCTTGTTCTTGTTTGCTTGGGCAGGCTTCATACTCCCCCGACTTGAAGGCTGTGTCACATGCTCTTAGGAGCTCATACACTTCACTTGTGAGCCAGGATTTCTGGTTGGCATGAGTGGTGATGTTCTTGGTGACTGTCAAGCCATCCACACACTTTGATATGAATTCTTCTCCTGACTCAGTATACTCTTCTAGGTCAGTGTGCTGATCTGCAGTGGCCTTCTTTCAACGCGTTCCAGTCTGTGCATTCAAAGCAATTTTGAAGTGCAGAGATTGATCCTTCTGGCCAGACTCTTATCTGCTGCTTGGATGGTTTCTCTCTGATTAGTAATGGTCTGTAGGTTGGAGTCAGCACAATGGATAGATGATCTGAATTTCCAAGGTGTGGGCAGGGCTTTGCCCTGAACACCTATTTGACATTGGTGCACACCTTATCTAGTATGTTGACACCTCTGGTGGCAAAGTGTATGTGCTGGTAGTAGTGCAGTAGAATTGTTTTCAGATTAGCCTAGTTAAAGTTGCCAGCTATGATATAGACACAGTTGGGGTTTTTGTTCTGCAATTCGTTGATTGACTGGTATAGTGTGGTCAGTGCATCATTTGTGTTTGCACTTGGAGGAATATATATGGCTGAGATGATAATAGCTGAGAATTGTCCTTGTTCTAATCCTGACTAGCTCCTTTCTATAACTGTGTGCCAAACAGTACTTTATACTACATACAAGCTGTGACACAATTGTTAGTTTAGATACTTATAAAAGTTTAATAATGATCGGATGTATAACTTGCTTGACTGAACAGAGTCTGTAAACTGTTTGCCATGGGTCTATATCATATGAGCAAATCCCACAAACTGCGAACGCTCATAATATCGAACATACCGGACCTCGAAGTGCTTTTTCTGAAATCGCGGTACAGTGAAGAATGGGATATTTGCCCTTTCCTCACTGTAGTGCGATCTCAGAGTTTGAATATATATTTAGTGGGCAGTGTGGGGGGCACAGCCCCACACAATAGGAAGTTTGATGTCCGGTATGCTCAATATAATAAGCATTTGCAATATGTGAAATTCACTCTTATGATATAGACCCGTTTGCAACATGTATTGATATTATGATTTTCCTATATTATTTTTTCTGTATGTTGTGTTTGGAGATTTTCTCATCAGGCCTCCGCTGAAAATGGACATGTATCCAGTCGGACTATCCTGGTCAACAAATGTAAAATAAATAAAATAAAATAAAATTCCCTTGGCAGGTAAAAAGTCTATATTTTACTGTCATGAACTCTATATTCTCAGAGCAGTGAGCTGAGACTTTCTCACAGTTTGAGCTCCAGTTGTTCTTTGTGTAAATGCAAACTCCACCTCCCCTGGATTTGCCACTGAGGGCCTGGCTTCTGTCTGCTGTAAATAATAATAGCCCAGCCACATGAACAGTACAGTCACTGATACAAGGAATCCACATGAACAGTACTGTCACTGATACTAGAAATCCACATGAACAGTACTGTCACTGATACTAGGAATCCACATGAACAGTACTGTCACTGATACTAGGAATCGCCATGAGCAGCACTGTCACTTACACTAGGAATCCCCATGAACAGTACTGTCACATACACTAAGAATACACATGGACAGTACTGTCACTGATACTAGGAATCCCCGTGAACAGCACTGTCACTGATACTAGAAATCCACATGAACAGTACTGTCACTGATACTAGGAATCCACATGAACAGTACTGCCACTGATACTAGGAATCCCCATGAGCAGTACTGTCAGTTACACTAGGAATCCCCATGAACAGTACTGTCACATACACTAAGAATACACATGGACATTACTGTCACTGATACTAGGAATCCCCATAAGTAGTACTGTCACTGATACTAGGAATCCCCATCAACAGTAATGTCACTGACACTAGGAATCCACATGAACAGTACTGTCATTGATACTAGGAATCCACATGAACAGTACTGCCACCGATACTAGGAATCCCCATGAACAGTACTGTCACTGATACTAGGAATCCACATGAACACTACTGTCACTGATGCTAGGAATCCCCATGAACAGTACTGTCACTGATACTAGGAATCCCAATGAAAAGTACTGACACTGATACTAGGAATCCACATGAACAGTACTGTCACTGATAGTAGGAATCCCCATGAAAAGTACTGTCACTGATACTAGGAATCCACATGAACAATACTGTCACTGATACTAGGAATCCCAATGAACAGTACTGTCACTGATACTAGGAATTTGCATGAGCAGTACTGTCACTGACACTAGGAATTCCCATGAAAAGTATTGTCACTGATACTAGAAATCCACATGAACAGTACTGCCACTGACAACAGGAATCTATATGAGCAGTACTGTCACTGATACGAGGAATCCCCATCAACAGTACTGTCACTGAAACTAGCAATCCCCATGAACAGTACTGTCACTGATACTAGGAAGCCAAATGAACAGTACTGTCACTGATCCTAGGAATCCTCATGAGCAGTACTGTCACTAATACTAGGAATCCCCATGAACAGTACTGTCACTGATACTAAGAATCCCCAAGAACAGAACTGTCACTGATACTAGGAATCCACATGAACAGTACTGTCACTGATAGTAGGAATCCCCATGAAAAGTACTGTCACTGATACTAGGAATCCACATGAACAGTACTGTCACTGATACTAGGAATACCCATGAACAGTACTGTCACTGACACTAGGAATCCCAATGAACAGTACTGTCACTGATACTAGGAATTCGCATGAGCAGTACTGTCACTGACACAAGGAATTCCCATTAACAGTACTGTCACTGAAACTAGCAATCCCCATGAACAGTACTGTCACTGATACTTGGAAGCCAAATGAACAGTACTGTCACTAATACTAGGAATCCCCATGAACAGTACTGTCACTGATACTAAGAATCCCCATGAACTGAACTGTCACTGATACTAGGAATCCACATGAACAGTACTGTCACTGACACTAGCAATCCCCGTGAATAGTATTGTCACTGATACTAGAAATCCACACGAACAGTACTGCCACTGACAACAGGAATCTACATGAGCAGTACTGTCACTGATATGAGGAATCCCCATTAACAGTACTGTCACTGAAACTAGCAATCCCCATGAACAGTACTGTCACTGATACTAGGAAGCCAAATGAACAGTACTGTCACTAATACTAGGAATCCCCATGAACAGTACTGTCACTGATACTAAGAATCCCCATGAACAGAAGTGTCACTGATACTAGGAATCCACATGAACAGTACTGTCACTGACACTAGCAATCCACATGAATAGTACTGTCACTGATACTAGGAATCCCCATGAACAGTACTGTCACTGATACTAGGAATCCCCATGAACAGTATTGTCACTGACACTAGGAATCCCCATGAACAGTACTATTACTGATACAAGGAATCCCCATGAACAGTACTGTCATTGCTATTAGGAATCCCCATGAGCAGTGCTGTCATTGATACTAGGAATCCACATGAACAGTACTGTCACTGACAGAAGGAATACCCATTAACAGTACTGTCACTGATAATCAACAGTACTGTCACTGACACTAGGAATCCCCATGAGCAGTACATTCACTGACACTAGGAATCCCAATGAACAGCGCTGTCACTGATACTAGGTATCCCCATGAGCAGTACTGTCATTGATACTGGGAATCCTCATGAATAGTACTGTCACTGATACTAGGTATCCACATGAACAGTACTGTCATTGGTAGTAGGAATCCCCATGAATAGTACTGTCACTGATACTTAGGAATCCCCATGAGCAGTACTGTCACTAAAACTAGGAATCCCCATGAGCAGTACTGTCACTGACAGTAGGAATCTCCATGAACATTACTGTCACTGACACTAGGAATCCCCATGAACAGTACTGTCACTGATAGTAGGCATCCCCATGAGCAGTACTGTCACTGATACTAGCAATCCACATGAACACTACTATCACTGAGACTAGGAATCCATATGAACAGTACTGTCACTAATAATAGGATTCCCCATGAGTAGTACTGTTACTGATACTAGGAATCCACTTGAGAAGTATTGTCAATGATATTAGGAATCCACATGAATAGTGCTGTCACTGACAACAGGAATCTCCACGAACAGTACTGTCACTGATACCAGGAATCCACATGAACAATACTGTCACTGATACTAGGAATCCACATGAACAGTACTGTCACTGACACTAGGAATCCACATGAGCAGTACTGTCACTGAGACTAGGAATCCCCATGAACAGTACTGTCAGTGATACTAGGAGCTCACATGAACTGTACTGTCACTAATACTAGGAATCCACATGAGTAGTATTGTTACGGATACTAGGAAGCCACATGAGCAGTATTGTCACTGATACTAGGAATCCCTATGAACAGTACTGTCACTGATACTAGGAATCCACATGAACAGTATTGTCACTGACCCTAGGAATCAGCATGAGCAGTACTATCACTGATACTAGGAATCCACATGATCAGTACTGTCACTGATACTAGGAATCCCCATGAACAGTACTGTCACCGATACTAGGAATCCTCATGAACAGTACTGTCACTGAGACTAGGAATCCCCATGAACAGTACTGTCACTGATACTAGGAATCCACATGAACAGTACTGTCACTTATACTAGGAATCCCCATGAGTAGTACTGTCACTGAAACCAGGAATCCACATGAGCAGTACTGTCACTGATACTAGGAATCCACATGAATAGTACAGCCACTGACACTAGGAATCCCCATGAACAGTACTGTCACTGATACTAGGAATCCCCATGAACAGTACTGTCACTGATACTAGGAATCACCATGAACAGTACTGTCACTTATACTAGGAATCCCCATGAACAGTACTGTCACTGACACTAGGAATCCACATGAACAGTACTGTTACTGGTACTAAGAATCCCCATGAACAGTACTTTCACTGATACTAGGAATCCACATGAACAGTATTGTCACTGATACTAGGAATCCCCATGAGCAGTACTGTCACTGACACTAGGAATCCTCATGATCAGTACTGCCACTGATAGAAGGAATCCCCATGAAAAGTACTTGCACTGATACAAGGAATCCACATGAACCGTAGTGTCACCAAGGCTAGGAATCCCCATGAACAGTACTGTCACTGAGACTCGGAATCCCAATGAACAATACTGTCACTGACACTAGGATTCCACACAAACAGTACTGTCACTGACATTAGGAATCCCTATGAACAGTACTATCACTGATACTAGGAATCCCAATGAACAGTGCTGTCACTGATACTAGGAAAACCTATGAGCAGTGCTATCACTGATACTAGGAATCCCCATGAGCAGTACTGTCACTGATACTAGGAATCCACATGAACAGTACTGCTACTGATACTATGAATCCACATGAACAGTACTGTCACTGATACTAGGAATCCCCATGAGCAGTACTGTCACTGATACAAGGAATCCACATGAACAGTACTATAACTGATACTAGGAATCCCCATGAGTAGTACTGTTACTGATACTAGGAATCCACATGAGCAGTATTGTCACTGATACTAGGAATCCACATGAATAGCACTGTCACTGACAACAGGAATCTCCACGAACAGTACTGTCACTGATACTAGGAATCCACATGAACAGTACTGTCACTGATACTAGGAGTCCCCATGAGTAGTATTGTCACTGATACTAGGAATCCACATGAGCAGTATTGTCACTGATACTAGGAATCCCTATGAACAGTACTGTCACTGATACTAGGAATCCACATGAACAGTACTGTCACTGACACTAGGAATCCACATGAGCAGTACTGTCACTGAGACCAGGAATCCCCATGAACAGTATTGTCACTGATACTAGGAATCCACATGAACAGTACTGTCACTAATACTAGGAATCCCCATGAGTAGTATTGTCACTGATACTAGGAATCCACATGAGCAGTATTGTCACTGATACTAGGAATCCCTATGAACAGTACTGTCACTGATACTAGGAATCCACATGAACAGTACTGTCACTGACATTAGGAATCCACATGAGCAGTACTGTCACTGAGACCAGGAATCCCCATGAACAGTATTGTCACTGATACTAGGAATCCACATGGACAGTACTGTCACTAATACTAGGAATCCCCATGAGAAGTATTGTCACTGATACTAGGATTCCACATGAGCAGTACTGTCACTTATACTAGGAATCCCCCTGAATAGTACTGTCACTGAAACTAGGAATCCATATGAGCAGTACTGTCACTGATAATAGGAATCCACATGAATAGTACGGTCACTGACACTAGGAATCCCCATGAATAGTACCATCAGTGAAACTAGAAATCCACATGAGCAGTACTTTCACTGATACTAGGAATCCACATGAATAGTATGGTCACTGACACTAGGAATCTCCATGAACAGTACTGTCACTGATACTAGGAATCCCCATGAACAGTACCGTCACTGATACTAGGAATCCCCATGAACAGTACTGTCACTTATACTAGGAATCCCCATGAACAGTACTGTCACTGATACTAGGAATCCACATGAACAGTACTGTCACTGGTACTAGGAATCCCCACAAACAGTACTTTCACTGATACTAGGAATCCACATGAACAGTACTGTCACTGATATTAGGAATCCCCATGAGGAGTACTGTCACTGACACTAGGAATCCCCATGAACAGTACTGTCACTGATAGTAGGAATCCCCATGAAAAGTACTTTCACTGATACAAAGAAACCACATGAACCGTAGTGTCACCGAGGCTAGAAATCCCCATGAACAGTACTGCCACTGAGACTCGGAATCCCCATGAACAATACTGTAACTGACACTAGGATTCCACACAAACAGTACTGTCACTGACACTAGGAATCCCTATGAACAGTACTATCACTGATACTAGGAATCCCAATGAACAGTGCTGTCACTGATACTAGGAATCGCTATGAGCAGTGCTGTCACTGATACTAGGAATAACCATGAGCAGTACTGTCACTGATACTAGTAATCCACATGAACAGTACTGCCACTGATACTAGGAATCCCCATGAACAGTACTGTCACTGATACAAGGAATCTACATGAACAGTAGTGTCACTGAGGCTAGGAATCCCCATGAGTAGTATTGCCACTGATACTAGGAATCCACATGAGCAGTATTGTCACTGATACTAGGAATCCCTATGAACAGTACTGTCACTGATACTAGGAATCCACATGAGCAGTACCGTCACTGAGACCAGGAATCCCCATGAACAGTACTGTCACTGATACTTGGAATCCAAATGAACAGTACTGTCACTAATACTAGGAATCCCCATGAGTAGTATTGTCACTGATACTAGGAATCCACATGAGCAGTATTGTCACTGATACTAGGAATCCCTATGCACAGTACTGTCACTGATACTAGGAATCCCCATGAACAGTACTGCCACTGATAGTAGGAATCCCCATGAAAAGTACTTGCACTGATACAAGGAATCCACATGAACCATAGTGTCACCAAGGCTAGGAATCCCCATGAACAGTACTGTCACTGAGACTCGGAATCCCCATGAACAATACTGTCACTGACACTAGGATTCCACACAAACAGTATTGTCACTGACATTAGGAATCCCTATGAACAGTACTATCACTGATACTAGGAATCCCAATGAACAGTGCTGTCACTGATACTAGGAAACCCTATGAGCAGTACTATCACTGATACTAGGAATCCCCATGAGCAGTACTGTCACTGATACTAGGAATCCACATGAACAGTACTGCTACTGATACTAGGAATCCACATGAACAGTACTGTCACTGATACTAGGAATCCCCATGAGCAGTACTGTCACTGATACAAGGAATCCACATGAACAGTACTATCACTGATACTAGGAATCCCCATGAGTAGTACTGTTACTGATACTAGGAATCCACATGAGCAGTATTGTCACTGATACTAGGAATCCACATGAATAGTACTGTCACTGACAACAGGAATCTCCACGAACAGTACTGTCACTGATACTAGGAATCCACATGAACAGTACTGTCACTGATACTAGGAGTCCCTATGAACAGTACTGTCAATGATACTAGGAATCCACATGAACAGTACTGTCACTGACACCAGGAATCCACATGAGCAGTACTGTCACTGAGACCAGGAATCCCCATGAACAGTACTGTCACTGATACTAGGAATCCCAATGAACAGTGCTGTCACTGATACTAGGAAACCCTATGAGCAGTACTATCACTGATACTAGGAATCCCCATGAGCAGTACTGTCACTGATACTAGGAATCCACATGAACAGTACTGCTACTGATACTAGGAATCCACATGAACAGTACTGTCACTGATACTAGGAATCCCCATGAGCAGTACTGTCACTGATACAAGGAATCCACATGAACAGTACTATCACTGATACTAGGAATCCCCATGAGTAGTACTGTTACTGATACTAGGAATCCACATGAGCAGTATTGTCACTGATACTAGGAATCCACATGAATAGTACTGTCACTGACAACAGGAATCTCCATGAACAGTACTGTCACTGATACTAGGAATCCACATGAACAGTACTGTCACTGATACTAGGAGTCCCTATGAACAGTACTGTCAATGATACTAGGAATCCACATGAACAGTACTGTCACTGACACTAGGAATCCACATGAGCAGTACTGTCACTGAGACCAGGAATCCCCATGAACAGTATTGTCACTGATACTAGGAATCCACATGGACAGTACTGTCACTAATACTAGGAATCCCCATGAGAAGTATTGTCACTGATACTAGGAATCCACATGGACAGTACTGTCACTAATACTAGGAATCCCCATGAGAAGTATTGTCACTGATACTAGGAATCCACATGAGCAGTACTGTCACTGATACTAGGAATCCACATGAACAGTACTGTCACTTATACTAGGAATCACCATAAATAGTACTGTCACTGAAACTAGGAATCCATATGAGCAGTACTGTCACTGATAATAGGAATCCACATGAATAGTATGGTCACAGACACTAGGAATCCTCATGAATAGTACCATCAGTGAAACTAGGAATCCACATGAGCAGTACTTTCACTGATACTAGGAATCCACATGAATAGTATGGTCACTGACACTAGGAATCTCCATGAACAGTACTGTCACTGATACTAGGAATCCCCATGAACAGTACCGTCACTGATACTAGGAATCCCCATGAACAGTACTGTCACTTATACTAGGAATCCCCATGAACAGTACTGTCACTGATACTAGGAATCCACATGAACAGTACTGTCACTGGTACTAGGAATCTCCACAAACAGTACTTTCACTGATACTAGGAATCCACATGAACAGTACTGTCACTGATACTAGGAATCCCCATGAAGAGTACTGTCACTGACACTTGGAATCCCCATGAACAGTACTGTCACTGATAGTAGGAATCCCCATGAAATGTACTTTCACTGATACAAAGAAACCACATGAACCGTAGTGTCACCAACTCTAGGAATCCCCATGAATAGTACTGTCACTGAGACTCGGAATCCCCATGAACAATACTGTAACTGACACTAGGATTCCACACAAACAGTACTGTCACTGACACTAGGAATCCCTATGAACAGTACTATCACTGATACTAGGAATCCCAATGAACAGTGCTGTCACTGATACCAGGAATCCCTATGAGCAGTGCTGTCACTGATACTAGGAATCCCCATGAGCAGTACTGTCACTGATACTAGTAATCCACATGAACAGTACTGCCACTGATACTAGGAATCCCCATGAACAGTACTGTCACTGATACAAGGAATCCACATGAACAGTAGTGTCACTGAGACCAGGAATCCCCATGAACAGTACTGTCACTGATACTAGGAATCCACATGAACAGTACTGTCACTAATACTAGGAATCCCCATGAGTAGTACTGCCACTGATACTAGGAATCCACATGAGCAGTACTGTCACTGACACTAGGAATCCACATGAGCAGTACTGTCACTGAGACCAGGAATCCCCATGAACAGTATTGTCACTGATACTAGGAATCCACATGGACAGTACTGTCACTAATACTAGGAATCCCCATGAGAAGTATTGTCACTGATACTAGGAATCCACATGGACAGTACTGTCACTAATACTAGGAATCCCCATGAGAAGTATTGTCACTGATACTAGGAATCCACATGAGCAGTACTGTCACTGATACTAGGAATCCACATGAACAGTACTGTCACTTATACTAGGAATCACCATAAATAGTACTGTCACTGAAACTAGGAATCCATATGAGCAGTACTGTCACTGATAATAGGAATCCACATGAATAGTATGGTCACAGACACTAGGAATCCTCATGAATAGTACCATCAGTGAAACTAGGAATCCACATGAGCAGTACTTTCACTGATACTAGGAATCCACATGAATAGTATGGTCACTGACACTAGGAATCTCCATGAACAGTACTGTCACTGATACTAGGAATCCCCATGAACAGTACCGTCACTGATACTAGGAATCCCCATGAACAGTACTGTCACTTATACTAGGAATCCCCATGAACAGTACTGTCACTGATACTAGGAATCCACATGAACAGTACTGTCACTGGTACTAGGAATCCCCACAAACAGTACTTTCACTGATACTAGGAATCCACATGAACAGTACTGTCACTGATACTAGGAATCCCCATGAAGAGTACTGTCACTGACACTTGGAATCCCCATGAACAGTACTGTCACTGATAGTAGGAATCCCCATGAAATGTACTTTCACTGATACAAAGAAACCACATGAACCGTAGTGTCACCAACTCTAGGAATCCCCATGAATAGTACTGTCACTGAGACTCGGAATCCCCATGAACAATACTGTAACTGACACTAGGATTCCACACAAACAGTACTGTCACTGACACTAGGAATCCCTATGAACAGTACTATCACTGATACTAGGAATCCCAATGAACAGTGCTGTCACTGATACCAGGAATCCCTATGAGCAGTGCTGTCACTGATACTAGGAATCCCCATGAGCAGTACTGTCACTGATACTAGTAATCCACATGAACAGTACTGCCACTGATACTAGGAATCCCCATGAACAGTACTGTCACTGATACAAGGAATCCACATGAACAGTAGTGTCACTGAGGCTAGGAATCCCCATGAGTAGTATTGTCACTGATACTAGGAATCCACATGAGCAGTATTGTCACTGATACTAGGAATCCCTATGAACAGTACTGTCACTGATACTAGGAATCCACATGAGCAGTACCATCACTGAGACCAGGAATCCCCATGAACAGTACTGTCACTGATACTAGGAATCCACATGAGCAGTATTGTCACTGATACTAGGAATCCCTATGAACAGTACTGTCACTGTTACTAGGAATCCCCATGAACAGTACTGCCACCGATAGTAGGAATCCTCATGAAAAGTACTTGCACTGATACAAGGAATCCACATGAACCGTAGTGTCACCAAGGCTAGGAATCCCCATGAACAGTACTGTCACTGAGACTCGGAATCCCCATGAACAATACTGTCACTGACACTAGGATTCCACACAAACAGTACTGTCACTGACATTAGGAATCCCTATGAACAGTACTATCACTGACACTAGGAATCCCAATGAACAGTGCTGTCACTGATACTAGGAAACCCTATGAGCAGTGCTATCACTGATACTAGGAATCCCCATGAGCAGTACTGTCACTGATACTAGGAATCCACATGAACAGTACTGCTATTGATACTAGGAATCCACATGAACAGTACTGTCACTGATACTAGGAATCCCCATGAGCAGTACTGTCACTGATACAAGGAATCCACATGAACAGTACTATCACTGATACTAGGAATCCCCATTTGTAGTACGGTTACTGATACTAGGAATCCACATGAGCAGTATTGTCACTGATACTAGGAATCCACATGAATAGTACTGTCACTGACAACAGGAATCTCCACGAACAGTACTGTCACTGATACTAGGAATCTACATGAACAGTACTGTCACTGATACTAGGAGTCCCTATGAACAGTACTGTCAATGATACTAGGAATCCACATGAACAGTACTGTCACTGACGCTAGGAATCCACATGAGCAGTACTGTCACTGAGACCAGGAATCCCCATGAGTAGTATTGTCACTGATACTAGGAATCCACATGAGCAGTATTGTCACTGATACTAGGAATCCCTATGAACAGTACTGTCACTGATACTAGGAATCCCCACAAAAAGTAATTTCACTGATACTAGGAATCCACATGAACAGTACTGTCACTGATACTAGGAATCCCCATGAGGAGTACTGTTACTGACACTAGGAATCCCCATGAACAGTACTGTCACTGATAGTAGGAATCCCCATGAAATGTACTTTCACTGATACAAAGAAACCACATGAACCGTAGTGTCACCGAGGCTAGGAATCCCCATGAACAGTACTGTCACTGAGACTCGGAATCCCCATGAACAATACTGTAACTGACACTAGGATTCCACACAAACAGTACTGTTATTGACACTAGGAGTCCCTATGAACAGTACTATCAATGATACTAGGAATCCCAATGAACAGTGCTGTTACTGATACTAGGAATCCCTGTGAGCAGTTCTATCACTGACACTATGAATCCCCATGAACAGTACTGTCACTGATACTAGGAATCCCCATGAACAGTACTGTCACTGATACTAGGAATCCCCATGAACAGTACTGTCACTTATGCTAGGAATCCCCATGAACAGTACTGTCACTGATACTAGGAATCCACATGAACAGTACTGTGACTGGTACTAGGAATCCCCACAAACAGTACTTTCACTAATACTAGGAATCCACATGGACAGTACTGTCACTGATACTAGGAATCCCCATGAGGAGTACTGTCACTGACACTAGGAATCCCCATGAACAGTACTGTCACTGATAGTAGGAATCCCCATGAAAAGTACTTTCACTGATACAAAGAATCCACATGAACCGTAGTGTCACCGAGGCTAAGAATCCCCATGAACGGCACTGTCACTGAGACTCGGAATCCCCATGAACAATACTGTCACTGACACTAGGATTCCACACAAACAGTACTGTCACTGACACTAGGAATCCCTATGAACAGTACTATCACTGATACTAGGAATCCCAATGAACAGTGCTGTCACTGATACTAGGAATCCCTATGAGCAGTGCTGTCACTGATACTAGGAATCCCCATGAGCAGTACTGTCACTGATACTAGAAATCCACATGAACATTACTGCCACTGATATTAGGAATCCCCATGAACAGTACTATCACTGATACAAGGAATCCACATGAACAGTAGTGTCACTGAGGCTCATAATCCCCATGAACAGTACTGTCACTGAGACCCGGAATCCCCATGAACAATACTGTCACTGACACTAAGATTCCACACAAACAGTACTGTCACTGACACTTGAACAGTACTGTCACTGATACTAGGAATCCCAATGAACAGTGCTGTCACTGATACTAGGAATCCCCATGAACAATGCTGTCACTGATACTAGGAATCCCTATGAGCAGTGTTGTCACTGATACTAGGAATCCCCATGAGCAGTACTGTCACTGATACAAGGAATCCACATGAACAGTACTGTCACTGATATTAGGAATCCCCATGAACAGTACTGTCACTGACACTAGGAATTCCCATGAGCAGTACTGTCACGGACACTAGGAATCCCCATGAACAGTACTGTCACTGATACTAGGAATTCCCATGAGCAGTACTGTCACTAATACTAGGAATCCTCATGAACAGTACTGTCACTGATACTAGGAATCCCCATGAGCAGTACTGTCACTGATTCAAGGAATCCACATGAACAGTACTGTCACTGATACTAGGAATCCCCGTGAGCAGTACTGTCATGGACACTAGGAATCCACATGAACAGTACTATCACTGATACTAGGAATCCCCATCAACTGTACCATCTCTGATACTAGCAATCCACCTAACTAGTACTGTCTCTGATATTAGGAATCCACATGGACTCTACTGTCACTGATACTAGGAATCCACATGAACAGTACTGTCACTGATACTAGGAATCCCCATGAACAGTACTGTCACGGATACTAGGAATCCACATGAACAGTACTGTCACTGACACTAGGAATCCACATGAGCAGTACTGTCACTGAGACTAGGAATCCCCATGAACAGTACTGTCACTGATACTAGAAATCCGCATGAACAGTACTGTCACTGATACTAGAAATCCTCATGAACAGTACTGTCACTGAGACTAGGAATCCCCATGAACAGTGCTGTCACTGATACTAGGAATCCACATGAACAGTACTGTCACTTATACTAGGAGCCCCCATGAGTAGTACTGTCACTGAAACTAGGAATCCACATGAGCAGTACTGTCACTGATACTAGGAATCCACATGAACAGTACTGTCACTGGTACTAGGAATCCCCACGAACAGTTCTTTCACTGATACTAGGAATCCCCATGAACAGTAATGTCACTGATACTAGGAATCCCCATGAGCAGTGCTGTCACTGATACTAGGAATCCCCATGAGCAGTACTGTCACTGATACTAGGAATCCACATGAACAGTATTTCCACTGATACTAGGAATCCACATGAGCAGTACTGTCACTGATACTAGGAATCCCCATGAGCAGTACTGTCACTGATAGAAGTAATCCACGTGAACTGTACTGTCACTGATACTCAGAATCCCCATGAACAGTACTGTCACTGACACTAGGAATTCCCATTAGCAGTACTGTCACGGACACTAGGAATCCCCAAGAACAGTACTGTCACAGATACTAGGAATCCCCATGAGCAGTACTGTCACTAATACTAGGAATCCTCATGAACAGTACTGTCACTGATACTAGGAATCCACATGAACAGTACTGCCACTGATACCAGGAATCGACATGAACAGTAGTGTCACTGAGGCTAGGAATCCCCATGAACAGTACTGTCACTGACACTAGGAATTCCCATGAGCAGTACTGTCACTGATACGAGGAATCCCAATTTGACAGTGCTGTCACTGATACTAGGAATCCCCATGAACAGTGCTGTCACTGATACTAGGAATCCCTATGAGCAGTGCTGTCACTGATACTAGGAATCCCCATGAGCAGCACTGTCACTGATACTAGGAATCAACATGAACAGTACTGTCACTGATACTAGGAATCCCCATGAACAGTACTGTCACTGACACTAGGAATTCCCATGAACAGTATTGTCACGGACACTAAGAATCCCCATGAACAGTACTGTCCCTGATACTAGGAATCCCCATGAGCAGTACTGTGACTAATACTAGGAATCCTCATGAACAGAACTGTCACTGATACTAGGTATCCACATGAACAGTACTGTCACTGATACTAACAATCCCCATGAACAGTACTGTCTCTGATACTAGGAATCCACCTGACTAGTACTGTCACTGATACTAGGAATCCACATGGACACTACTTTCACTGATACTAGGAATCCATATGAACAGTACTGTCCCTGACACTAGGTATCCACATGAACAGTACTGTCACTGATACTAGGAATCCCCATGAGCAGCACTGTCACTTACACTAGGAATCCACATGAACAGTACTGTCACTGATACTAGGAGTCCCCATGAACAGTACTGTCCCTGATACTAGGTATCCACATGAACAGTACTGTCACTGACACTAGGAATCCCTATGAACAGTACTGTCACTGATACTAGGAATCCCCATGAACAGTAATGTCACTGATAGTAGAAATTCATATGAACAGTACTGTCACATACTAGAAATCCCCGTGAACAGTACTGTCAATGATACTAGGAATCCCCCTTAACAGTGCTGTCACTGATACTAGGAATCCCCATGAACAGTACTGTCACTGATACCAGGAATCCCCATGAGCAGTACTGTCACTAATATTTGGAATCCACATGAACAGTATTGTCACTGATTCTAGGATGTAGCCAGGTTTTTGTAAAGATGAACATACAACAGGCTCTTACCTCTCTTTAAGTGTTTAGGTCCAATCATAGGTAGTCCAGTTTGTTTTCCAGGGATCGAACGTTTGCTAGCATGATAGATGGGAGTGCGTAGAAAATAATCTGTCTCAATGACTCAAGGCAAACCAGAATCAGCCTTGTGAGCTATGAAACAAATCTGCAGTAACAAGGATAGACAGATGGAACAGTCATGACCTAACTGTAATTCACAAAGATGAACTTTGCCCAGAAAAAAAAAAAAAAAAAAAAAAAAAAAGATAATTTGTGCAATGGTCACTGAAAAATCCAATAGGCAAATCCATAGTTAGCAGCTACCTTATCTTGGCAAATGTATCCACAAACAGTTGTGCAACTTCCTCACAATAATCTGAGGGAAAAAAAAAAGCTTGGAAGTAGTAATAAAAGCTGCACTTCAGAGCCTACAAATAACTTTGAAAAGTACACTTTGCTGAGTTAATGCAGCATAAATCTTACTGGACACAAAGAATGCCTTCTTACATGAGATTTCCATTTTAAAAACAGCCCATATTAAGCTTATCCTTGACATGGTAATTCTCCACCATTTCTGATCCAGCATCTATCCAAACCAGTGCAACAGACATGGCTCATCAAAAGTTAGTCATGAAAAAGTTCACTAGAAAGAAATAAGTTAGTCTTTACATTAAATATACTTGTAAAGAACTGCATTTTTTAGTAAAACAGAGTTGTTTCATCCTACCTTCAGATGATATTTCAAGCTTTGAAGTGTCAAATGAAAAAGAGATTAGAAATTTGCTTTCTAAATCATTGAGAAACAACAAAAAATTTTACTCAAAATACAAAATTTCATTTGACTGAGACCACAATACCTAATTTTTAAAATACTGAAAACTCATTTGACTGATCTCTATACTAAAAGGTTACAATGCTGAATTTCTAAATACTGAATTTTAAGCCATAGACGTGGTGTGTTTTCCTTCAACTGTGACTTGCTTGTGTTAAAAAACATCATTGTAACTTAAAGTGCAGACTGTCAGAATACCGGTAGTAGTGTAGAAAGTAGTGTTGTAGTGTTTCTAAATTTGGGTATGTCTCTTTACATTTTTATAGGAAGTACCTAAAGTAATATGGTGGATGTTTTGTGTGCTCCTAGCAGTAGTGGCAGTGTGTACAGTACTGTAAGGTAAGTAAAAGGTATATGCCCTTTCCCCCACTGTAATGCAATCCTGGAGTTAATATATATATAGTTGTGGGAGGGTGTGGGGAGGCACAGCTCCCCACACTGGGGGGGGTGTGGGGGCATAGCCCACCACCTAGTTTGGTTTTATATCATCCAGTTTCTATTAAGAGGGTAAGTAAGTAGTTTTTAAGTTTTGGAAAGAGTCATTGGTGTTTTAAGTGTGCATGTCTCTGGCTTAAAATTCAGTATTTTGAAATTCATCATTGTAAGCTTTCATTATAATGAGACTCAGTCAAATGAGTTTTCAGTATTTTGAAAATTAGGTATTGTGGTTTCAGTCATATGAAATTCAGTATTTTGCGTTTTCAGTCATGTGAAGTAGATCCATAAATATATATTTATACAGGCAGTCACGATGGTGCAGTGATTAGTGTTGTTGCCTCACAACAAGAAGTTCAGCGGTTCGATTTTCATCTGGGGTGCCTTCTTTGCGGAGTCTGCATGTCCTCCCTGTGGTCACAAGGGTTTCATATGGATGCTTCGGTTTCTTCCCACATTCCAAAGACATGCAGTAAGTGGATTGGACACTCTAAATTGGTCATAGGTGTGAGTGTGTGTGTGACTGAGTGGTATGGATGAGCTACAGTGGTAGGGCAAGCCAGCTGGTGGTCTAAACCGTGGCTTGATATGATTATCACTGTTGAAGTAACACCCAAACACCATGTGCAAAATGGAAAAAGGGGCTGAGGATGGATATATATATATATATATATATATATATATATATATATATATATATATATATGTATATATAAAATCACTCAGTCATATGCTCATATAATCAAGAGCAAGAACTGGTCAATCCAAAATAAATAAATACAATAAATAAAAAATAAATAAAAAACCTAAAACACTCTATATGGGGTTCCACCCCCACACTCCTGCTAATTATATATACCAACTCTGGGATTGCTCTACAGAGTGATCTCTACTGTTCATGATCTTGGACCAAAACAGAGTTGGCAATTTTCAGCTGATTTTCAACCCGCTGTTCCAGCTTTTTTCAGTGTGATGATAGCACCATTCGACCATGTCAATGACAGCCACATACACACACATATACGTGTGTGTGTGTGTGTGCGTGTGTGTGCGTGTGTGTGTGTGTGTGTGTGTGTGTGTGTGTGTGTGTGTGTGTGTGTGTGTGTGTGTGTGTGTGTGTGTGTGTGTGTGTGTGTGTATATATATATATTTATATGTGTGTGTGTGTATGTGTGTGTGTGTGTGTGTGTGTGTGTGTGTGTGTGTGTGCGCGTTGTTTGGTGTAGCTACATGGGCATCAATGCCCCCAAATTGCACCAATATTTTAATGCCTTATTAATTAAAAGTTTATTTTTACATTCACCCATTGTTTATAAAGTCCTATTATCATTTTATTGATAATTTATTTTTAATAATCCGGTAATAGAACAGAATTAGTTTTCTATCATTTTTTGAGTAACTCTTCTATTTTTTTTTGCACTTAAGTTTTCAGCTCAAAAGTAATAGTTTTTACATGTAATAATTAAGCGTAATGTTTTGACATTTACATTTTGACAAGTACACAGTGCAAAGCAGGAGATAATAATTCAAATTGTATTTGCAAATTGATAATTTTCTCCATTTTCTTAGATATGGAAATGTTGAAAGACAGACACAGGGAGAATGGTGACTGATTTATACAGAAACCCCACCTGAGTAAACGTGTCTACATTACAGAAGTCTTCACCCTCCAAAAACAAAAGGCAAGATGGTAAAATGTTAAGGATACAGAACAGCACGCATCACCTCATCCTTTCCCCAAGAATCTTAAGGATTTAGAAAATGAGTTTTTAGCCAGAGGGAACAAGTGCCGCATGCTTTACTCCTTACTTGAACTCATCTGAGAACTAAAAAATGGCAATGCCCATTCCTTAACAACCACCTGCGAACTCTAAAGAAATTATTTTGGAATGAAAATGCAAAAGACTTTTGTATTTTGACATTTTCTTTGAACTTTCAGTCCATCAAAGATATAATCAGTGAAAACTGGACCATAATGTCTGAAAGTACGCGCCTAAGAAGCGTTTTAGGTGACAGACCTGAATTTGTTTACAGAGAGGACAGAAACATCTGTGGCTGGGTTAAGAGCAAAGCAAAACCTACAAACAGAATAATCAATAAATTATTTATTTTATTTACCATTTGTTTACCAGGAAAGTCCGACTGGTACAGAGCCCATGTTCAGTGGAGGCCCTTGGAGAAATGCTCCAAATGCATGTCTTTGTAATGTGGAAGGAAACTGGAGCACCTCGAGGAAACTCACGCGAACACAGGGAGGACATGCAGACTCCACACAGAAGGCACCCCAGCTAAGATTTAAACCGGAGAACCTCCTTCTGTGAGGAGACAACATGAACTGCTACACCACTGTGCTGCCCAAATGTGGCTGAAAGTGCACTTTTTGTAACTACATAAAGAAGGGTGATTCATTTATATGCCCATACCTGCAGAAAGAACTGAAAACTAATGCTGGTGGGGATTGTAATTCTACATTTGTTGTCTACAGGACTCAGTGCAACAGTTATAAGGCATTCTATATAGGAAAAACCATGAACAAACTAAAAAGAATAGTTTCAGGACACTTGGCTGAAATTCAGCCTAATGTAATAATAATGCTCTCTCTAAGCATCTCATCACTCATAAGAGACACATTGGCTTCAGATTCCAGATACTTGAGAAACTAGAACCTGAGCTCCTAGTAGGTGGTATCAACAACACCCTGGAAAGACACAAATTAGTTTGGCACCTCAGACTGAATTCCTTTCATCCTCCAGGACTGAATTATTATAGTTCTTTGAAAAGTGTGCAGGAACTTCAAAAATTACCATTTTATCTCCCATTAACTGGATTCACACAATGTTATGGATTATATGGGGCATTTCAAACACATAGTTTACACAAAGTTTACACACTGTTTATTGTTATATTTTTGTTTATTTTATTATATTTTTATAATTTTTAAATATTTTTATATTTCATATTTTGCATTTTTTGATCCAGTGTTTCATTTGTCAATGTTACTGTTGAATTTCAAAAGTATTAACATACAATAGGAATATTTAGATTTTCTTCTTAATTTTGGTTCTGAATCTAATATACTCAACATCGATTAACACTAATTATATATATATATATATATATATATATATATATATATATATATATATATATATACCTTAGACAGTTACAGGTACTACTTAGTTATGAATTTTTGACTATAGTGAGATTTTCTATATTATGTTTTTATGTACATTTCTTTACTTGATTCTATCTTGATGATGCCTTACTGTTACTCACATATAATCATTTACAATCCCCTTAACATTTTTTCTGATAAATATATAAGTTCATGTCCTCTTCACCGTATTAGGTTTACATGGGCTCTGCTTTGTAAAAGTAGCTAGAATTTAAATGGGAATTATTTGAACATTTTCATTTTGTTCGCAGACACTGTAAAATATAGCCCCTTTACACGTGCACAAAGGTTCTGTGACATCAAACATTTAGTGAATTTAAAACTTTTCCTGCACATATAATATACACTTCTTTATACTGATACTCACTGGAAATTACACCTCCATATCCCTAGTTTGTGCACATCGTGTGTTTTTATATTTTAATCTCTTATACATTTTTTTCTATTTACCTTGCACAGACTGTTACATACATTGTTTATGTATGAAGCTTGCATTGTCTAACAACCTAAAGCAGATAACACTTAAATAACTTAAATATGACTTAAACACAGACTTTGTGTGTCAGTTTATCTTCAAATTTCATGTATTTATAATGTACAAGTTTGTTTTTCTTAGAATTAAATCTAGTTATTGGTAATACAAATGAGTTAGGTAGATTTTTTAGTAGTTTGTACTGTTTCTTACTTCTGGTTGACAATTGCATTTACACTGACAAAAAAAAACTTGGAATTTCTAGTTTGCACAGACCTGAAGAAAAATAGAAGGTGATTTTACTTAAAAGACTTGGGTAAACTAATAGGATGAGAACATAACTGTGTTTTTATTATTAAGATTTTTGTTTTTTAAAAATATAAAATGTTATAAGGATGCAATAAATAAGTAGAGATACAGAGATTTTTAGGAATGTTGAATAGCATGGTATTTTAGGTTAGCTTGGATCCTTGTTATCACTTTATTTTAAGGGATGGATGGAGGTTAGTTTTTATTATAGCTGGACTGATCAATATTTACAGCAGAAACTTTCCACTTCCACTTCAACTGCTATTTAATTAAGTGTTCTTAAATATATTAACTACTAAGTCTAATAGATCAGAATAGAATAGATAGGTCTGTGCTTGCTAATAAAGGAACTCTGAATTCAGCATATCCTGGATTGGATTTTTTACTTGATTCACTACGTTTAAGAGATTTATTTGAGCAAACAGCTTAATGTTTTATTAGTTTTTAAGTTTAAGTTTAAGTTTTAAGTTTAATAACAGTTAATACCAGTAATAGGCTCATATTGTTTCACATCTGGGGAGTGTAGTTAATCCACTGAGAACACCTGGTGGAAAGTTTTTACAGTGTTTTTTTTTTTTTTTTTTGGACTGTGTGTGACACTTGGCTTACTGAAACGTCAAGGGACTCTGTGGATTTTGTCTTGTAAATAATTTTTTCACAAGGATTTTACTAATGCTAATCCACTCTTAATAATATTGGCTCCAAAGTGACATACACGCCCCTTTCTGCCATATTCATTTTAATGCCATAAATACGATATAACTAGTTTACATTTTGATGATCAGAAGGTTTTTTTAAATTATAATTTACTAAAAATGTGGCTTGAAATGAAGTTTTATTTTTACATAAAAGAGGTGTTTGCATGTACAAGGATGCACATGAACACTTTTTATGTAAAAACAAAACTTTGTTTTGCCGCTTTAAAAATGATCTTTAAAGGCACGTTTCCTGCACATGTGCATATATTGTACAATTCTGTCACATGCTCCTTCTTTTCATTCTGTAAACACTCAGAAGCCTTTTAAGGTACCATGTTATTTCAGCTGCAGATATGAATGCTTAGTTTATGTAGCTTCATGCTTTACATGTGAGGCATTTTACAGAGGCCATACAAAAAATATTTATTCAAGAGAGTGTATGAACACAATTATATTTCAGGTGTTAAAATAAAAATGTTCTTTTAAAGCGTTCAGTTATTTGCAACATTCAGTTCTTGATTTCATTGAACCTGATATATGATAAGAAACTATAGGGGATTAATTAGATTCAAAAGAATATATTTTGCAAATATTATTAAATTTTTCTTTACAGGGCAGCCGCGGTGGTGCAGCGGTTAGTGTTGCTGCCTCACAGCAAGAGGTCCTCTGGTTCAATTCTTGGCTGGGGTGCCTTCTGTGCGGAGTCTGCATGTCCTCCCTGTGGATGCGTGGGTTTCCTTCGGGTTCTTCAGTTTCCTCCCACATCCCAAAGACATGCTGTAGGTGGATTGGACACTCTAAATTGACCCTAGATGTTAGTGTGTGTGTGTGTGTGTGTGTGTGTGTGTGTGTGTGTGTGTGTGTGTGTGCGCCTTCTCTGGAAGGTTGGGTGCCGGGGTGGCAACTCGACACCATAAAACTGCACTGCCAATCATGAGCGGAATTTTTCTTTACATCTTGATCTGAATAATCATGTTCATTTTAAAGTTTTAAAGAAAAGGACTTTTAAGAAAGAGATAAACTTTTTGAATCATGTGATGACTTACATGATCTGACTTGGAATGGCAAACTACAAAGAAACACAAAGGCTCAAGGTTTAAAAAAATCACCTTTGTAAAAAATATGTAAGTATAACAATTTGTTAATGCATCTTGACAATTGTTTTGAACAGCAGTAAGTGATAAATAAATAAGGTCTTAAATATGTGTTAAAGTTGAGCAGCTCTGTACTTTAAAACAAGATGTGTTCATTCAATCCATTTTCATTGGAGGTATTCAGTTTCAGCTGCCAAAGCAATTCTCTCATCTCCAGTCTAGTTTCCCAGGAACCTCCACTAATATCCCTTGGCACAATTTCTATAATACCAAAAAGGAACTTTGTGAAATTATCACATTTTAGAGACTGTACATAAGGCGTTGTTTCTGTTTCCTTTATTAATAGCATATAAATGCTCATAAATCCTTACATATTTTTTACAAAGGCGCTTTTTTAAAACATTTTTTATTGTTCGCTAATTCAAGTTTTTTATATTACAGTCTTTTTAAACAGCATGTTATCTTGAACAGGCTGTCTTTTTATATCTGGTTTAAATTGTTTTTAATTGTTTTTAATCAAGTCTTTTAATGGTGGATCATGTGATTTTTAACTGACTATATATTTGTTAGTAATGGCTGCATCAAACGGTTCTGATGAAGTTATATAGTATGAAAGTGCTTAACTGTTTCTTTGTTGTGCTTAATAAACTTTATAAATTATTTTCATGTGCCTGCAGTTGGACTTCTTTTTTTACAATAATACCTTTTTGGTGCTTAATTGCTTACTGTATTTGGAAAATTTTGATATACTACAGTCCCCAGTAGCAGTGTGGCACTATGTAAGCCTTTATGTTTCTTTGTAGTTTACTTTTGGCTGCACGTTCACACACTGTTATTTGTTTTTTGGTGAAATGGAATGGTATTTAAATCATCAGAAGTTTTGGTTTTAGTGCCAGTCTGATGAAGTCACTTTTGTTTGATGGGATAAAAGCACTTACTAGTATTTTATTTGTTGGTTGTTGTTAGGTTATATATTATTTAATTGTGCTACTCTGTGGCTGGGTTATCATGTATTTTTATTTCTTTTACTCTCCTTTTAATGTGAGTAGAATACATTTTCTATTACAAATCAGTTATAAAACAAACATTTCTCACAATAATCCAGCTTGATATCAAACGTACAGAGGCATCTCCAAATCAGCATTCTATATTGTTCAGTAAAATCCCTCAGCTTTTTCTATTAATAAAAGAACCAAAATTCATAGATGTTTCAAGGCAGCTTATGTTTAATGCACTATAACAACATTTTCCAGAAGCCATAAAAGGTCAGGTAGTTAACAATGAAGAAACATCTCAGTTCCAGCTGGATCACTTGGCAGTTGAATTAAATATCATTCAGAAATGTGTGCATATTGTCTGTAGGATGAAGGAAACCATTTTTTAAGAATGAATCACTTGCTAATTTAAGGATGTCTGGTAAAAAATTAAACTTCAGTGATCTAGTGGCCAAAATGGCAGGCAAAAAAAAAGAATTCAGGGCTGTCACAAATCGTTTGTCCAAAGTTAAAAGATGCCAGATTCAGATGTTTCATAAGGTGAGGCAAACACTCCAGTTGTATCACTATATCACTGAAAATCCACAGTAAATAACCACTAGCCATAATAAAAAGAGGAAAAAATGAATATAGTAAATAAATTAAAAAATAAAATCTGAAAAAGAAAACTCTTGCAGAAAAACGAGACTCAACCCTTTCTCAGTACCCTGTTACTCCCATCGACAGCTGCCATGACAGAAGCCAACTGCACAAAGGCTACTACAAGATACTCCAAATATGGTTAACAGACTCTCCAACTGTCATTACTGATCAGGATCAGAGGTTTCTAGATCTTTAGCCATACAAGCAACTCACCTTTATTGAACCCACTGAGTTGTTAGCTGGTGACATCCTCGCTCAGTTCAAGCATTTGTACATGCCTTTAAACCTTTTTATGAAGGAAGTTTGCCAGGTGACAGATCTCATTCCCTCCAGTACAGCTCTTTTGAGTGTGTACCTTTAGCTCCCAGTGGGTGTGGCTTGAGCCTTTAAAAAAATGAAGTTATCACCTTATAATTCTAACAAATACGCCTTGACAGAGGTCAGATATTAATTCAGTTGTGTTTGCCATCATGTATACTTCAAGCAAAATATTATGATACCTTGTATGTAGCATGGTTTTGGAATTATTAATGCAAATATGAACAAATGGTATTTGATTCCTAGAGGCAGAGTAGGAGGTAACTGCAGAAACACCTGGAGGCGCACTCGGCTGTAATGAATTTAATGTTCTGATGCTATGTATCAGATATACTAACCCCCTTAATTCCTTGTACAATGCTGCTTTACTGCAGACCAAGGAAACCAAATCTGTCTGTCTGTCTGGATAATAACACTGATCACTATCATTCTATCCATTTCCAAGGTTAATTGGATGCCGGTTTTGGTATGGACCTCGTTTTTTTTTTTATACTCACTTTTAAGGTACTGATTTTGGGTTACTGTCCTGTTCTCTTCAAAAAGCTAAGCATGGGAACTCAGTTCTATAACTGCTGAGGTGTCTGCTCTGCTTTACCCCTCACTTCTGCAAGAGGGTGATGTCAGAGCAGGGTTGTTCCTCCCATCCACAGAAAGCACTGCATGATTGATTGCTCCCCCAAACTTCAAAACAGAAATCAAGTTGTGCCTCAGTGCCCATTCAATGCACCTGCATCCCCCCTTTACCTGCATGCTCCCTGCCTGAGCTATCATGCACTTGAACCACTATACAAACGTCATGGCTTTATCCTTCTATACCACTAGTGCAAGCTTACTCATAAACGTAAAAAAAAGAATCTACAGTTGTATTTAGACATGTTACAAACATATGTAACTCCATACGAACTGCAGAAAGAGTTATTACTGGGCACATTGCGGGTGCTGAGAAGACCACCTCTGGCTGACATCAAAGATTGAAACAATACTAATTTCATGAACTTTAATTGCACTTTGACTTAGGAATTGGGTCCATTCCCATTATGGTATTAGAAACCAAAAAGACTTGGATAAATAAAAAAAAAATGAATCCTTACTTAGTAGATTAGTCTCATTGGGACTATGACATTTTTAGCATAACTCTAAACTATAAACTATATGATTTGGTCACCATATTCCTAGGCCTTCTGTAAACCTTTTGTAAATTACCTTCATATCTGCAGAGTCATTGTATAAAATTCACTATACCATTTTGCTCAGTCATATTGTTAAGTCTGCGTACTATATAACTGCATACTTAATTGTTTCTAATTATTATTGTAATTGTATAATTAACTGATTAAGTGCCTTAAGCCCAAGTTGTAACTGAAAGGGCTCTTTGGAACAGTCAACTTTCACAGTTAACAGACACACAAATAAATACAATAACATATAACATTTATTACATAAATAATACTGTACCAGACAAGCAGCATTTTTAAGAAGAAAGCAGGGAACTCACATAAAACTGAAAACAGTGGGGAGAATATGCAAACTCCACACCAATAAAACAGAAATGGAAAATGATTAATTTAATATGTTGTCAATAAACAATTATCAGCCAGCTGCAGTGGGTAGCTAACTGTACTTACAGAAAACTTGTGTGTAAACCTTTCAGTAAGCAAAGACATGCATCAGAGTGCTACAGAGAAAAGGGCAGATATCACTTCCATAACTTCAGGTATGATAACTTCTGGCACAAATAAAATTAAAATCTCAGGTGTGTGGGATTAGACAACATTCCAGGTGTCCTTCTTATAGCACATAAATGAAAACAAATGCACTCCTATTAACTCTCCTAAATCTCGGTGTCTAGGCAGGTGCCTGATCTATTGTGACAGAAAGTAGTTGTGTCAGTTCACAAAACGGGCAGAAGATGACATCAAACCAAAACAGTTTCACGTTTATCAGCCTGAGCAGTATTCTGTATCCAGTCATGAAGACAGCCAGTCTTCAGTCTACTGAGACTGAAACAGGGGCCTGCTTCTATCAGATATGGAACTGGGTGAGGTTGGTAAGAGACTCGCATGGCATAGTTTGAAAATGTAAAAGCAGCAGCACCCGATGAAGGACTGCTAGTGCATACTGCTTATACTGACCTTGGAAATGTCCAGTTAAATGAATAACTAAGAAATTAGAAGCATTAATTGTCAAGTCATACAGAGCTCTATTTGTAAGACAAATAAGATGGAACAGATCAGGGTTGGATGGGTTACCCATCCATCTGAATTATAACAGAGGAGTCCCACAGGACTCTGTGCTGGTGCAATTTTGTTTTAGACTATTCATCTTAGATATAAAAGTGAGCTATAACCCTTGGATAACCAAATATGCTGATGATTGCAGAGCATGTGACACAGCTATTGATGTAATGATGCCAAACTTCCTCGCTGAGCAAGGGGCAACTACCTTTGCTACTGCAAGTCAAAGTCCTAAGACCAGCTAGCCCACTTCCTTCCCAAATACCACATTCAGAAAAATTCTGCCACAATGGATGGGCAATTTTCCATCATTTCTCCTGCCAGCTTGATTGATATGGGCATTTTAAGGCAATGTAGCAATTGTTTCATGTATACTGACAACCATTTACTCCTAAAGCAAACTAGCACCCTATGTGAGAGATGCAAATACACTGTGGAATTAGAGCCAATTCTCGCACGTAAAAACAAACTAGACATCAAACAAGGTTGCCAGCACACACACTTCACCTCTCACACAAAATAAGGCCATAACACATAAACCCAAATATGTGGAGGTACTCACAAAAGGCCTACTAAAAGAACAGAGACCTCCCAAACACACACCACCCACACTCAACATTAAACAAAAATAAACCATTAAACATATCGACACACACACCTGTGTCTCAACAAATAAGCCCCTAAGGCAAAACATATCAAATGTCTTGGTCATAGGTGACTCTGTAGTGAGACACATGGATGTCCCCCTCACTAGACTGGACAAGAAGAGAGTCATGGTCAGCTGCCTATCAGGTACCATGATCTGACAAATCATGCATGCAGTCAAGTCACTCAAAAACAAGTACCGTTATGACTATGTCATAGTCCACGTTGGAGTGAACGACTTCAGATGTACAAGGCTACAATGGCTTCCACATGTTCAAATGTCATAATGAATGTGAGGGAACTAAAGGTGGTGGTGTATCCATCTTCACTAAAACCAAATACACTTTGGACTGGTCACACAGCACGACTCTTTTGAACTACTCCATGTCCAATTAACTATAGCAAAAGTACCCTACCGCATCATTGCTAGCTATAGGTCCCCCGCCATGAACCAGGATAAGCACCCCGCCTACCTCGATTTACTGGAATCCCTCACCATACAGCCCAACACCTTAGTCATGGGCAATTTTAACTATCCTTCCATAGACTGAGGAACATAAACAAGCAAAAACACGCTCATCCAGAGGTTCCTGGACTTTGTTAACACAAATGCTCTGGAACAGATAACTTGTACCCCTACTAGGGGTTCTAATGTTCTGGACATAGTATTCACCAACATGGGGGGGGCACTGTACTTCCCCATGCATGATGCATTCCCTAATTACGTTAGACCACAGATCAGTCTCGTTTGAAGTAACTGCTAGAACTGACATCCTCACAGGAACAAAAATTATAAAAAACTTACCAAAGCTAACTACAGCATACTAAGCAATGGTATAAAAAGCTTCATACCACCCGCAATCACAGACATCATTGATCACTATGCAGAACTGCATGCAAATGCCATGTACAAACAAGTGATTGCATGAACTCTGTTGTACCCGACAGGATCTTCCTGTAAAAACAAGCCACCATGGTGGACTTCAAGTATAAACAGATCATATAACAAGAGGAAGAAACTGCTGTCCAAAAACAAATTGGGATATCACTCTGCAGAGGAAGCGTTCCCTCCTAAGCCTAAACAAGAAAATCAGAAATCTTGTAAAGTCTTCTAAAGCAAATTACAAAAATAAAATCACATCTCTAGCCATGGATAATCGGATCACCTTCAGATGCCCGAAACGCCAAACCGCCGACACACAAATCACTGACACCAAAAGACCGACAACAAAAAATACCGACAACGCAAAACACCGAATACCATTACACCAACACACTACACGTAAACAACACAGTACACTACATAACATATCCACTATCCCTAACCCAAACCCTAACCCTAAGGTCCGACACTACCGCACACTTACCCTACATGCACCCTAACCCTAACTCACTTACCCACCCCTAACCCCAAGGTCCGACACTACCGCACACTCACCCTACCTGCACCCTAACCCTAACTCACTTACCCACCCCTAACCCCAAGATCCGACACTACTGCACACTCACCCTACCTGCACCCTAACCCTAACTCACTTAACCCACCCCTAAACCCACAGTCCCTCACTATTGCACACTTACCTGTCCGCTCCCTAACACTAAATCCCTCACTCTATCGCACACTTACCGAGTCCGTTGGGTTCTCACCTTGTCGGTCATCTGCGTTGTCGGTGTTTTCGACCCGTCGGATTCCGTGTCGGTGAAATGCGATTTCGGGCATCTGAAGGTGACCCGGATAATCATAAGGCATTTTTTAACTATGTCCAGAGTCTAAAAGGGAATGCTCAGCTATGTGACAAACTGGTTGTAGATGGGTTTACTCATACTACACCAGAAGATATTGCTAACCTTATAGCTGACAGATTCAGTGCAAACTTCACCCCCCTATCCCCTCCTACTATATTCCAAAGCATACCTGTCACCAGTCTTCTGTCTAGTATCTCTAGAGAACAGGTCATCTCTGCACTCGCCAAAGCCAAGATGGGATCAGATAATATCCTAGGTAGTTTACTAAACAATCTAAAACAAGACCTAGTGGTCCCACTTGGCTTTCTCTTTAATCATAGCTTGAGAACTGGCTATGTTCCTGCAGAATGGAGAACAGCAACAGTAATCCTCCTGCACAAAGACAAACCATTAACTGAACCTATAAGTCTAACCATCTCATCTGCAAGGCCATGGAAACAAATATCAAGGACCTTAACAACAAGGACATAGGTGAACTCCAAATGCTGGACCCAGCCCAGTTTGGTTTAGCTAAGAGTAGCTCATGTTTATTAAACCTTGTAGACTTCTTTGAGAATGTCACCAAAGCCATGGATGTAGGTAAGACAGTACACACAGCCTAACTTGACCTTGCCAAGGCTTTGGACACAATCTCCTACTCTTGCATCATTAAGAAACTCTCCCAGCTGGGGATTAACCCTTACATTACTAGATTGGTAGCCAATTGGTTCACCGACAGAACACACTCTGTCAAAATCGGTGTCTCCACCTCAACCAGTAGACCTGTCAACAGTGGAGTACTGCAGGGGTCTGTGCTGGGCCCTTTACTGTTTGACATCTATTTCTCAGACGTCTAGGCCAAAGGAGATGGCCTCTGGTTCACCAAGTTCACTGATGATTGCAAACTGGGAGTAATCATTGAGTCCCCTAATGATATCAGCATATTACAAGAAGGGCTAACACAAACAAATAATTGTTGCCAAAGCCATGGTCTAAAACAAATGCAAAAAAATGCATTATTATTCCTTTTGGCAAAATGGAATTCCCTACAAATTACAGTATTGACAGCATCTCCCTCCATTCCAACCCAGTGGTGCGAGACTTGGGAACACAGGTTTATAGCAATCTGAACTTTCACCACCAACTTTCCACAGTAGTAAGGAAAACCTTCCATGTAACACACCTCATAAGTAAAGGCATACCATCCAGGTCAAGGGATGTTATAACTCCAGTGTACTAACCCTCTTTAGACCACTAACAGAGTATAATGCACCCTTTTGCATGTACCTCACCAGACACTGGCAGCAGCTGGAGAGACCTCAGAAGTTTCTCAAAAAGAAAATACAGGGACTCCAAGCATTGCCTATGTGAACAGGCTGAAAGACCTGTTACTTTACTGTGTATCTTACTAGGCTGCTGAGAGATGACTTGTGCCTGGCCTATAGGGCAATGTCCAACCCTACTCTAATGGAAATGCTACACATCCACAAGTCAAATGGGACAAGAGTTA